>NC_136533.1:8744467-8812814 GCF_910591455.1 Pholis gunnellus | reverse complement strand
AGGGTTTAGTAAACCACCTCACGTCACCGCCGTCAGGAGGACGAGGGTCCTTGAACATGTCTGCCTCTCCTCCCCGGACTTCTTGGCGCACAGAAGACGACAAAGAACAAGTGTGACTGTTGGCGTGATTCACGGGGTGAGCTCAGCCTTTTGCTTTTTTTTTCTAAAGAGCAGCCTTTTCTCATCCTGGCCAAGACAATGAGGACATGAGTGAAGGAGCTGGCTCCATTATGGGGGCCTAACATAAAGGCTGCATTGTGCACAGTAAAAAAAAAAAAAAAAATAGAGACGCGGGAGGTAGTTTGTGTGCTGCGTGGTGCTGAGCTGAGCATGACAACCAGGCAGGCATGCTTCCCCCCACGCACTGCAGCAGGTGAGCATATAATGAAACAGTGAGATGTGTCTGAACTTAACCAAAGACCACGCACATAGAAAAAGGTCTCATCAAGTTGTCGTCTTTTTACTTTGTTCATTTCCATCCTTAATGACGTGCACACTCTTTCTCCCCCTACCCTGCTTTCACACTTGTCACACGTGTCACCTGTGTGTCTGCAGGGCTAGTTTGTGCAGACAGACAGGTCTGTGCTGCTGTGTCAGTGTGTGTGTGTGTGTGTGTGTGTGTGTGTGTGTGTGTGTGGAGCCTAGAGCCGGTGGCCGAAGTACGAGGCCAGACCAGACCAGTGACGCACACAGGCACAGATCTTCACAGACAAGATTCAACGCGAGCTGATTAACATTGCTGCTGTGGTGACGGCGGCTTGAGTGACAGGTCTGCTCCTCTCTAAGCCTTTTGCTGTCAGACAGTCGATGACCAAGTTCAACACTGCGAGTTCGTAGCTGCAGTTAAAGAGTTTTGCAGACTCAAGGAAGAACGGGTCAAAAACCCAGAATTATCTTAACAAAAATGTGATTCATTTCCCTTCATAAATATGTCACGAATAACTACGGCTTTTACAATTGAAACACATCATTCACGTGTAAGCGATACATCTAAAGCGCCACGAACACGTCCCATGATGACACCGTTTATGAATGGGATGAAGGGGCTGCATGAATTGTGACAGATAAGCCTCGTGGACCCGGCTGAGATCAACAGATAGCGCCTGATAGCATCTGGTAGGCGGCAGACTTGTGTGTCACTCACATGTAAAACAGTTCTTTAAAAACAGCCATCAAAAGTGTTGTGGTTGGAAAATCCTTTGTGGATTAAAAAAACGAAGGTAAAATAAAACTCTTTTTAGATGTTAATTTCTCACCATTCATATGTATTTAAATATATTGACCGCCTTCATTGAGTCTAGATAAAAGGATGATTATCACTGACTCATTACGGAGATAATGGCCCAGGCGTGGACTCATCTGATCTGAGTGAAGTCACCTGGCGTCCGTGTGTGAGCGGAGCATTAGCATCAGAGAGAGCGACGATTAGCCTCCCCTCCCCGCTCGTCTGTGCTCATCGATGCAGCGGAGGGTCTTGATAACCTTTCATGGCCGTTTAAAAGCAACAACAGGCCAAGCTGCTATCTAACCGAGGGCAGACGGGAGTGTGAGGTTATCACAATATCAGTTTCACAATCAAACTGCAAACACAGACAGCTCTCAGCCGCCTTTGTAGTCACTTCAGACAGACAGCATGCCAGACACAGGGAAGACCCTGTGTCAGAAGAAAATCCACAGAAGATTGTTTTTATTTGTGTGGTTGAAAAACTACACCAAGTATGTTGGTGACAAATCAATCAACTTATTGGCCTTTGAATAAAAATAAATGATTGTGGAAAAACTTGTTTCGATCACGCTCCTTTTTCTTTCCCGCTTGTTGGTGGTGAGAAACTCACAAAGCTTTGAGATAAATGGAAAATGTAACTTGTACTTAGCAAAACATTGGCCAACCTTCTCAATCCCTGATTAGAAAGACCTACTGAGCCACGGTAGAGTGGGCCTAATTAAAAGAACAAACACATGGATTTAACGTGGCCTATTATTAAACCAGTGAGAACTTAATTATGAACAACTCAGCACATCTCAAATATGTGCAGCTATGCTGGCTGCAATAATGTCGGTTTGGACGGTATGTGTGTGTGTGTGTGTCTGTCTGCTTCCAAATAAAGACCAGACAAGTGTTCAAATAGCAAATAGCTCCCGCAAATCCTGCCAAGGGGGACGGGGGGGAAAAAAGGCAATATTTGTCCCTCACCTGTTCCAGACATTCAGATGACGACCCAGATATGTGGAGTAAGGTAATACATGAGAGCTCCATCAAACAGGTTCTCATCCAGCTGGCTCAGTGGGGTCTTTACTTCCACCACACACTCCCAAGTTCCAGTCTGACAGAGAGAATCTGGGAGTGGAGGGCGGCCAAACTTGCGAGCAGCAGCATTTGTCTTGAGGTACAACTGCATGCGAGGGGCCCCCCAGGGGCCGGGGGCCAGAGTTCTTGTTTTAATGCAGCAAAGAAAAGAGGAAGAGTTTGTATTTATGGCTATCTATAGACAGGAGTGGTGCCTGTGACATAGCAGCTGCTCCCCAGAGAGCGGTGACACATTAACCTTCAGCCAGCTGCCTTGGCCTGCCGCTAAAAACACGTACACAAACACACTCACAACTCACATTCGAATCGGCAAAACGGATTAAAATTTACCCATAAAGTCTATGAAGTTTGGGTTTAAAGCCTTCCGTGTATAATTAGATGTTCAAAAAGTAGAGAATGGATCTCTGGCAAAAACACATCTATTAATGTGTATGCTCTCACATACTGGACCATCATTTGATCTGCACTGGGACTCCAGAGATCAGCGCCGCATGGCTACAGCTGTTTCACAGCGGCTCGGGTTGCACTGCCACCACCATCCCCAAAGGCCTTCACCAAGGGAACGAGCCCACGTCAGACCAACACACACATACACACACACGGGTACTCCGGCGCTCCTGCAGGTACCAGGCTCAACACCAGGCATTTTAAGCACACACACACACAAATCGACACACCTCCTAAAAGCTTCTGAATGATGCACATCTCTAAAGGAAGCTCAGCAGCTTGTGGCTGTCAAACTGAAAGCTGCTCACAGGAAATGAGAGAAAGTGCCTCGACAGCTCTTTCATGAAGTAAAACAATGTAAACTGTAGAGAGTGACGGGTAGGACTGCTGGGTATGTTTTAGTACTGACCACCATAGCACAGTATCAAAAGCATTGAAGGCTTTATTTTATCTTTTTATGTCTTGTTTTCTTTCTTTTTTGATCTTCTGTTCTGTAAGTACTTAAATCCTAATTTGAAACTACTGTTACATGTTATTTGTGTGGAAAACCAATAAATAAATAAAAGCTTTAACTGAATGCTTGTTTGTATTTTTTATCAGGGGGTTTGTGGTTTAAATCATATTTTTTACTATATATATTTAAGCAAAGTACTTGTTCAGCTGCTGTAGAAAAACACTGATCTTCCTCAAAATAAGGTATTTTAAATATATATTTTAAACTTATATTTGATATAAATAGTATGCAGTGTGATGATTCAATATCACCAATTACTGACAATGAGCAGAAGAATCAAATTACAATGATACGATGTTATCTAACCACAGCTGAAACGATTAGCTGATAAATCTATTAGTCGACCAACAGAAAATAACCTGAAACTGTTTTGATTATCGTGAAAGTAATGTTCTTCAGTAAAACTGGTTCTAACTTCTCAAATGTGAACATTTGATAGTTTTAGACTTTCTGTTTTACACATGAGAACAGTGCAACACAGAACATTTACCCTGCATGAGTCAGTAGACAACAAAACAACAATACACATGTAACCACAGAGGCTCCTGGGTGTATTCACACCAGATGAACTTCCTCATGAGCGCAACAATGATGTCTTCCTTTTGGACATCCTGCTAACCCCCCCCCCCCCCCCCCCCGACACACACACAGTCCACCACCACACCGGTTAGGAAGAAGACACAGGAACAGGGTTTCATTGAAAGCTGAGATTCCTAAAGTCCTTCTCGGACAACAGGCTCCTGTCTGCTGATCCTTCACACAAACAGCTGAGACGGCTTAAAGCTGTTAATACCGACTGTGTGTGTGGGATCAGAGGCTGCTACAGTTTTGCGCGATGCTTCATAAATAGTTTGAGGAAGAATAAAGACCAGTCCACCTGTAAAATGTGAGTCAGTGAATGTTTTAGTGGCAACTAAGCAGGACAACACATGCAGAGCAGCGAGCACAGACAAGCAAACCGAGTTAAATTTGGTGACAACTAACCAGTCTGTGTTTAAACAACAAATCTGACACTAATGTTTAAACCGCGAGGGCAGACATGATGGAGCATTAACCTCTCTGGACGTACTTCACCATTCATTTAAGCTGCGTGGAGCTCACCTCGCAGTTTGTTTTCGTTAGACGCGGCCATTCACCTGTGAGTGGGACAAAGTGAATAGAGCTCACGCGACAATATCGGCTGCATTCACGCCGCAGGGCTGCGAAGTAAACATAGTTAAAGCCCGGTTTAGTGTCAACGCAGTGCGGTGGGAATGTGTCTCGCGCCCCTAAAACCGGCGGTTCAACCGTCGGTAGATTCACAGAAACTACACCGACATAATGTGAGGGGCTCTCACCAGAAACGATGAACGTTGCTCCGACCGGAGTCCCCGACCTCGGAGCTTCTTCTCAGGCCGGATGCCGTCTTTCCCTCCGAGCCTGAAAAAAAAAAAAAAAAAGACTGCTTCTTCTTCTTCTTCTTTGTGGTTTCGGTGTGGAGGTACTTTCTGTCGCTTATATCCGCGGTGCTGTGACGTTCAGCAACATGGCTTTAAAGTTGCACTCCCGGTAGAAAATAGGAAGCGCTGTTGTCGTTTTTTTCGACCATGGCAGTGTGAGAGAGACGATGGTTGATCGGAGTGTGTCCTCTCTGCCTGCTGACGCTGCCTGCCTGCCGCCACACAGCCGTGTCATCGAAAGTGTCTTCGGGGAAACAGCGTCGCCTAACGGTAACTGCAGAGAGACTGTCAGAGTGGCCCCACAGCGGCCCCTAGTGGAGGAAATACTGCACTACACCAACAACGAAGCAATACCACCATTATATAAATACTCTGTCTCAAGTAAAAGACAAGCATTCACAACTTCATTCAAGGAAATGTATCATCAAAATCAGTGGTACAGTAGAGTAACTGTACTCAAGTACAATTTTGTGGTACTTGTATGGTACTTTAAACTTTTACGCCACTACACTTCAGTTGCTACATTCATAATATAACATTTAAATTGGCATATAAAGTGTATTATTTTCAGGTTTCAGGTAAATTAGCCCTACCTTTACCAGCTGCAACATTAACGTGATGTACACATTAATGCATCAAAATATATAATCCAATATTATAATATACGTTATTCTGTAGGATTTTTGCTAAAAAACACTTTTACGTCCCACCAAGTTTAATTGAACCTGTTAACTAACAAACAGACAAACAAAACAGGATAAACAAAAAAACGATGTAACTTTTTGCCTGAATTCAAAACTCACATGCTGTTGAATGTAATGTCCTATTTCACTATAAGTATGATTTTCCTTCCTCCTACATGCTTTCCTCGCTTACCCGAACAAACTTAAAACACATATTCTGAAACTTTCTCTCCAATTTCTTCTCACTTCCCTCAGCAACAATCCCTCCACCTTGGATTGCCCCACAAAAACACTTTAAACATTCAGTCTTTTTTGGGTCACTGACAGAATTCAGGTGGGAGAAAAAAAAACCTGAAGCAAACAGAAGGTTGCATACTTTCCGCCAGGACTTTATGCAAGAAGCGGAGAGAGCGGCCTTGTTGAGGGGCCTCTTTCAGCTGCATCTGCAAAGGAGACATTTGGCAAGAAAAACTCGGCTCCGGGTCACTTTTTTCCCCAGAAACGTCAACATGTTTTTGTTGTCTGTCATCCATTTTCTCTCGTAAGTGTGGGTATTAACTGGGTAAATGGTGCATATTCAGCCTGTAGTGTAATTTCTACAGTGAGGCCTATAAGTTTCCCCATCTGAGACTAAAGAAACAAGCCGTCACAGGTTCATGAAACTTAGAAAAATAAGTGGTTAAAGGAGCAAAATGAAATCCTCAGCAGCTTCCTGTCACTTGGAAACCCTCCCCGCTGTTATGGATTCAGCCTCTTATCAGATCTCCACCCTCCCTCTCCTCTGACAAGCACTCAATATTGCTCCAGGCTCCCACCCCACCTCTCACATACTCACCTCTCCCTCCTGGTCTTCCACATTACTCGTATCTCTCAACAAATTCAGACCCAGAGCTGAAGATGTCCTGGACATATGCAACCCTGCTGGCTCTCCTCACTGTGCTTCTGGCACTTTCCTGTGAGTCTGATGCAGGATCATTTCTGTGATGGTTTCTTTTTTCTTTGTGTGCATGGAGTATTTTCAATTTAGAGCCCTCACGTTTTGTCCTATAGGGTCTCCAGAGGCAGAGTCTGCAGCTGTGCCCAGCAGCACAGGCAGCGCTAAAGACCCACAAGGTGAGGAGCTGCATCAGCTGCTTCTCTTCTTCATCCCCTCTGTTTATCCCTTCATGTTGTAAGCTGAACCTCCACCTGCTCCCCACTGCAGGTCCGCTGAAGAAGATCTTCATGAAGGAGGCGGACGCCTCAAACTTCTTCAGAAGACGCACCAGACGGGGTGCAAAGTCTCAGGATGAGATTAACGGTGAGTTCACTCACTGGATTTGTTTGTGGCAGTTTGAACTGAGGTCTGGTCAGCCGAGGTGGTTGTGTGTTTGTGGTAATTGTTGGCATCTGCCTCTTATTGCACAGGACATTTTGGCAGCAGAGGTTAAATCAATTTCTTCACTGTAATGCCACGATGGAAGTCGTTACGTTGCATCCAAACTGGTGATAACACTGTGTAGGATTCTTTGGTTTGCACACAGTCAACACTTTTTCTTTCACACCTGTCTTTAAAACTGTACAATGTGCAAAAACTTTGCAATTATAACCTGTTAAAAAATGAAACAAATTCTGCTAAAGAGCTCAGATAAATCCAGCGAACGTTTACATACTTTCCTAGAAATTAGTGTAATTCTCTGTAAACAAGATAGGAGAGAGCAGACTGCTGCACTAGCATCAACAATATTTGATTCTAGAAAAGTATATTTTATCTGATTTAATTGATGTGAATGAGATATTTTCTGCCTCTTAGAAGAAATACATCCCTTGTAAAGAAAAAAAAATCGTGCTAATATGCCCGACATCGACAAAACAAAGCACTGATCATCCAAACAGCGTTTGTTAAGCATGAATGCAGCGTAAAATAAAGAGAAAATGCCTTTTTAATGCCTTTTTATCCTGCGCATAAAGAAACACTGTATTGTAAAGGAAACAGTTGACATTGTTCAGTAACCACAATGACATATTTCTCTCTCTTGCTTCAAGAAAATGTAATTTTTGCCACTAAGACAGATGAAGTACTGTATATTTTTGTTTTTTTGTAGTTTGAATGAACAGTGAGCGAACATGTTAACAACCATCTGAATGTTTTTATGACAGCCAGCAGCTGTTAACTGTTTTGTGAACCTGGCCTGACCAGAGACAACCTCAGACCTGTCTGGTCACACAGCAGCTCTGCCTCCTATGCTGGATGCTGCAGAAGGAGCCACAGGGCAGCATGGAGCTCACACACACACACACACACACACTCACCGCACGAGTAAATCAGTGAATATTCTCTGTGAAAGTGTTGTGAAAATTCACATACTGTACACTGTTTGACATTCTGGAGTGATTTAACGGTACTGTTATGTACAGTTCTGCCAACAGGAAGGTGAGAGCACACACTGAGACCGCTGCTCTGAACTAGAGTTGTGTAACATGCCGTGAGGTCTCTGTGTGTAACAACAAGACACTTTGTGCCGTTAAAAGCTGGGATAAAGTGAACACAAAGCCGTAAACACAGTGAAAAGACTGAGATGGACTGAGAGTCAGTGGGTGAGCGGGTTGGCTCACTGCTGAATGTGGAATGTGACGACACACAGGCAGAAAGGGGTCAGAGAAAAGACAAGTAAAAAAAAAAAGTGAGACAAATAAGCTGTGCACACTTTGAAGAGCCTCTCCTGCTGCATAATGACATAAAAGCACAACAATTTGCTGGCAGGCGGGTGAAATTTGCAAAGGAAAATATTTGATCAAATGTATTCAGATGGTGGAGTGAATTGTTAAAGCACATTATTGACATGAACACGTAGACACCAGACTCTAAACGCTGCTCTTTTGTGAGAGTTGGTGAGACATGAGAAGCAGGTCTGCTGTGGTGAGTCAGGTGAAGATTATGATGGAAGATTTACGCTGCTGTGCAAAGTTATAAAATAGTATGTTGTTGCCCCTCAGACGTTTTCACCTGCAGGTCATCGGTAAATCATTAAAACATTAAAACTCCGGATTAAAACATTACACTCTGTTACACGAATGTGACTTGAATTCCCAGCATGAGTTCCAGCTCCGACTGCAGGCACGGACTTGCGCTGGGAATCCAGTTAAAAGGCCAAAGGTTGCGACCTGACTTTGGAAAGGTTAGCATGGCGCTTCCAAACCTCTCTTATCTCAGCTAATGGCTCTTTCTGATGTTACTGCAGTGTTACTGTGGGAGTTTCACTGACAATAACATGACATATGAGTATTTCAATGGGCTCTGGTCGTCTTCATATGTCCAGACCTGCTGGTCAGAGGTCACATGCAGTTCACTTCTCTGTGTCTATATTAGGACTTGGAAGCAGATCCAAAGCGAAACCCATCCTCACTCAAGAGACTGCAGTGTTGCAAAATACCCACTTGATTTGCCAAAGAGTGCTTGTGAGTGTAGAAAGATGGTCCTTTGTGGTTATTTTTGGATCTGAAAAATAGACATTACTCATTAGACTTCTTTCGTAACTTTGGGGTCCAGGTTTTTGTGTTTTTGAGTGTCGGCCTTGGTAACCATCAGCTCCTGTGATTCACAGCTTCAACACAAATACCGGCTTTATGAAGTTCACAAAAAGCAGCTTTTGTTCAGACACAGTGATTCATTTCTGTGGTAGGTTGTAGTTTTCAGACGTCAAACAGTTATTGTGTTGAGTGTGTGTGTCTGTACTTGCAGATGAGCTTTCAATGAAAACTGTGCTTTTTTTTCTTTTAGTTGATCCAGTATATTTCCAGACCAATGCCATATTAATGGTCATTCATATAGGATATTTAGAGTTGGGATATTTCGTTGAAAAATTATTTGGATTTAACTCAACCTGAGCGAGTCGATTGAAGTATAAAAAAATTGCACTGAAAGTCAGTGACTTTGTTCAACAGCTCTTTTATAAAAGTCCTCTTCATCATCAAATCCTCCTCATGGATAACTATGACAAAAGAACTACAGAGTCGAAGATGTTTATCATTTTACACTCAGTTAATGCATCCTCCTGCTCCTCCTCTGTGCTTGCAGCTGAGCAGAGGCAGATTCTGGCTGCAGATGAGCGGAAGAGAGAGTTTCACGAGCAGCAGAGGAACGAATTTGAGAACTACGCTGAAGAGGAGAATGATGGTATACCCGATGTAGCTGAGAGGGATGATTTCATTCACTCCATCAAGCTCATTCATCCACTAAAATTCTCATAATCTTCCCAGAACAAGACGAGAGGAGCAGAGAGAGCACCGAGCAGTGGAGGGAGTTTCACTACGACGGGATGCATCCTCCTCAGGAGTACAACCGTCAGTCCATCTGAGGCCGAGGGCCGTGAGGGAGGAGAGAGGTGATGCTGTGAGCGTTTAAAGAAACATCTTTAACTACACAATGAGGCCTTTCTCCTCTGACCGTGACACTTATATAGTAGAGATGTCAGTTATGAGACTTTCAGCTTGTTTTTCACCCTAATGTTGACATTGGCTTTTACTTCCTCACTGCTGTGTGTGTAAGTAACAGTAATAGTAATAATTGCAAACAATTTCTTCCACTTTTTTCCTTTTCTATTGAACTTTTGAATTAAAACACAATATTTAGTGTATATATATAATAAATTGAAGTGCCTTTCTCTTTGCAACAAACTGGGCTTGCACATTTAACGAAGGTGACCCAGTACATAAATGGCCAGTAAACATTGTCCTTATTCATAAGGGATGTCTTATATGTAGTGGGTTAGGGAAAAACAAATATAAATCTCCTTCATTTAGGGCTGTACATCAGGATTATTTTCATTATCGATTAATCAATTGATTACTTTCAAAATGAATCGATTCGTTTGATCTATAAAATGTCAGAAAACAGTGAGGAAATGTGATTATCCCCAAAACAGAAGCTATGAGATTGTTTGCATTGTCCAACCAACAGCCAAAAAACTATTAGTCAATTTAATATTATAGTGGACTGAGAAAAATTCGAACAATTAGAGGATTTGCTTAAAAAATATAAAATAATTCACAGACAAAGAATTGAACAGCATGCTGTCCTGAATAGTTAAGTTACTCATGCTTAGGATCACTTAGAGCCCATAAAGAAAAACAAATGTTAGAACAAACTGTTATATAAGTCCAATAACAGAAATCCAAATAGACTTGTTCAGGATTATGGAGGCGTAGTGCTGCATAAAGAGTTCTGTCAACAGCAATTATAATTATAGAGCAGATGGAAATCCGTTGTATTTAACAGCTGCGGTCTCTTAAACCCTGAACAGAAGTAACGCATCATTTTCTGTAGCAGACATGCCATCAGTTCAACATCATGTTTACAAGCAATTCTCATAAAATGAGTGAAGTCATTCAGTATCAAATTGATAAAACAATATTAAGTATGATTTTTTTAGGTGTAAAGGAGGGCCTGGGTTAAATAGATGTGCAATGATTTATAGGCTGCAGAAGAAGTGTGAATCTGTTTGTACCATTTACTCACTTGTGATGAAATTAAGTCTTTTAACATAACTAATCTGTATTTTTATTGTAATAAATGTGTACAAACTGAAGTAATTTGACCATTTACTCCCTCTTCAAGAAGCAACAACTCATGCATGCATTTTTTTTTAATACAACTCCACAGCACATTTCTGCAACAATAGTTATACATGCAAACTGAGGGGCTTGCAATGCATCAGATTTTGGGGGGGGGGGATATAGGGGAAGACAAAAATGAACACTCAAGACCCAAGCTAACTGTGTGAGCTTTTGTATTTACAGTAAGATGTCAATATTCACCACAATATTTTTAGATAATTCAAGATTCAAGATGGCAAAGCCCTCGATATCGGGCATATTCTGGAGGAATGTTCCTTTTTTACCATTCATGTTGAGTGATTTAAATTCAAATAGAGGTACCACAGAGAAAATACAAAGATGGATACCTTCTTTTCTCTGTGTGTAGAAGTCTGAGACGAGTGAGAAGGAGAGTCTTTCTGCTAAATTCAACAGGCTGGTATGAAAGCACAGTGATTAAACACAGAGTGAGTGAGCTGTTCTCAGACCAGCCACTCCATGAGCGGAAGCAGAGATACGATAGTACGACTACTGAACTGAACACTACTGAATAATCCTGCAGTGGGAGCATTCGTTATGAAGATACGTTTGCATTCATTTGTCATTTTACATTTTTACACTCACTTCACTGATAAACACAACTTTCTTTAAATCCAAACATGATTCAAGGTTTTTAAAGGGAAAAACAATTCATCCAGTACAAGTTACATTACACTCATACGGTCAATAATGATGGATTTAAAGAAAGAAAACATCTGTAAAACTCTCCCAATGGCACATTAGAATAACATGCAGTATTTGGAGGTATTACTCTTTAATTTCCCCATCGTCATCAGCAGTGAGAGGGTTTTGGTTGGTTTCATGTCGGAGCACATCCCTGAGAACTGGTCACAGCAACAACACATGGTTGCCCTCCTGTGGTCAAGGAGGACTTCACAGTCACATCCCAAAAAATTCATCAAATAAAACATCAATTACAAAGTAACAACTATTAGATACTGTATCTTTATCAGTTAATTCAATAGCTTTTCAGTCCTGTCTAATAGTACATTTACACATATCTTACAAAAGTCATAATATATTGTAAGAAAATAAATAATCCAATACATTAGTGCAATGCACCGGCCCTCTCAGCGATCACAGCCGTGATTGAAGCCCATCGTCCTGCTCACACACTTTAAAGCAAAGAGAAAACACATACCGTCACACTGTTGGGAGCCATTGTAGCAAACACCACGGCAAATTAACAAGAGCTGTCAAAACGACAAGAAGAAGTTCAGAGTGCAGATGATGTCACAATTATTTACCACAGCTTGAAGCCTATATTTCACTTGCATAACATGACACCACTCAACATTTCCAGGCAGGATATTTACACAAGGCATACAGCGGAGCGTCCTTTTCTCGAGACACTCGCAGTCAAAACTGATAGCAGCGTCAATAAAGAGTTCCCTTTAGTGTGGCACTTCCCCAGCTGCCTGTTTATCTGCCAGACAACCATGATCCAGGCTGAGTATGGCTCCCACAATAACAACTTCTGGTGAGCATCTTCCCCTCTGTCCTTCCAGGTCTGTATGAGAGTGGGCAGGGAAGCAGCGGGGGGGTGCCGGGCTGAGCAAACGCTCCTCAAATAATTCCTCCCGTGGTTGGCAGAAACAGATGGGAGGTTGCGGGATGAGCAAACTGGGCGACGACGTTGAGGCCTGGGGATGGTTGTTTCCCCGTCTCAAAGCTCTGTGGTCTCCCAGCTCACCTCCCGCGGAACCTGGCGTCATTTAGTCCCAGTGTGGATGACCGTAACGGTGGAGGGCCGTGGGCGCGATGGCTCGGCCACCGCGGACGGTTCCTCCAGTACAGCAGAGGGGGCGTCAGAGTCCTGACTGAACACTTTAACTGCAGAGGGCAAAGGTTCTATTGGAGGACCTGAGGGAGGAAATATATATACATCAGCAAAGAGTTTTGTTTGACAAAATGTGAAAATATGAAAAAAGTTAAAGGATGAGTCTGGAAATGTTTTGATTATTGTCAGGAAATCCCATGAATAGAACAAAACCACCAATGTGTTAAGGCGCCAGCATGCTTCTTAAGATGTGCTTATCGGAAGGTTGGATCATCTTTCAAATAAAGTCACACATTTTCTTAAAAAGATAAATTGTTTCCTAAAACAACTGAGCACAGTGCTGTTAGCAAATGTTCCTCAAACTGGAGTAAATAACAATTTTCAGCCCAAGATTAACACATATTTGGTGCTCTGATGAGTATTTACCACAGCAGGGTGGCAATAAACTACACAGGTCATCGTAATGAAGTCGCCCAGAGCAACAGTGTGACGCATTTATGCGTTTTTAATAGTGCTTGGACAACAACTGAGCTCTACGACACGGAAGAATACGCTTTATCAGGTTTTGGCTGCACAGACAATACAGTAGGAGCAATTAATGATTGGTTTAGGTCTTTTCTTCGGATTTATTGAATATAAAATATCACCAGGCTCATCCTTTAAGTCTTCCTTCTTTCATTTTTAATCGCTTTTTAAGCACGCAGTCAATGGCAGAATAAAACAGGCCATAAAAGGTGTGAGTCACCGCAACCATGAGAGGTCCTTGAGCGTGCAGCCATAACTAGACACCAAAATATTATACAGCAGAATACATGATTAGCCGTGGACAGACAAAGAGGTGCATACTCCCTCACTTACTCACGGACGCACGCGAGTGATCGCATGATTCTCCTTGCGGAGATAATAATAATACCGAGCTATTTCAGAAAACTATCTGCTGATAATAAACCATGAGATGTAGTTTAAAGACCGGGAAGAAGCTAATAAGTGGACCTTGAGTTAGGATTAGTTTGACGTTGTTGTCAATCACAGCATATTGAACCGACTGTCACCATTAGAATATATAATGAACACATAAAGATAAGACATGAATCGTCAATTTATTTTATACTTTCGCTGATCTAAAAGGTGACGTCTTGACCAACAGTCCAAAATAAAGTTAATTAATGTATAATGATATAAAACAAATAAAAGCAGTAAAACCTCACATTGGAAAAGTTAGCTTATGTTACATTAAATGGCTCCACAAACGTAGTGACCACATGGCTCATGTCAAATCAGTTTAGTCTGCTCGATTGAAAATGACCCCTCAGGAGCTTTTTAAACAGTTTCCAATTATCTCAACGACGAGGGTAGCAGAGTGAACAGAGCCGAGTGCGGCACTAAAACTTGGACACGTTTGTGTCTGCAGAGACATCTGAAGTGTCACTCACAGTCCTTCAGGGAGAGCGGGGCGCAGTCCACAGACTGGCTCTTGGCTGGAGCGCGACTCTGAGGGTTGGACACGGTGTTGTGAATGCTGCTGCCAAAGCTGGTGCCCAGCTGCAGACGCTTCATGTGGCGGATTACAGCCGTGGCATTGAAGGCTTGCTGTGAAGAGACGGCGTAAACAGACACATGTAATACCAGACAAACCACTGCGTGGCTCTGCTATTCAGAAAGATAGAGAATATTGTGTCCCGTGGGCTCACCCTCCATTTGCTTTTGGCAAAGTTTTTCCGCATCTGTCGACTGACTGATTCGTGTATGTTCTTGCAGAGAGCAGTGTCTCCAGCAATCCTGAAAATTGAAGTCAAGTTTTAGATGATGCAAATAGCAATTCACACATACAAACACAGCATTACCCAAATGGTTTATATTTGGATCTGCAATACCTCTGAGAATCGTCCCCGTGCTGCTTTTTCCTATTTACTCGGATCATTTATTTTCATTCTGCTACAACGTCTTTGATTGATGGATGCAATGTTTTTGCGGAAGCTCACGCACTGCATCCCTGTCTGTCACATTCATCATGATATCTATGTGTGAAACCTTGTCAGTGGAAGCCATTTCTCTCTGTTATTACACCTGTTACTGGTGTCACAAAACACATATTTGTATGAGAGGCCCAACCTGCCCAGGACCCAAAAGGCCCATTAAGGGCTAACAGACCTATCCATATTGGCCACCTCAGCCAGAGACAGCGGCCCACGCCCGCTCGCTCTCGTTAGCTCCGGCTCAGGCCTGGGAAGACATCATAATTGTTCATTAAAGCTTCCACATTCTTCAAGGATCCTTCAGGATGCCAGCTGCTAATTGGCAGCCAGTTATTCAGCGGATTTCTCTCAGAGGGCTGGCGGTGCCGAGCAGATGTGGGTTCGCGACTCGGAGCCATGGCGACAGATGACAGTGGGAGGACATTTTCTCCATGACAAATGCGCAAGCCTGGCAAGCTGCGTCATACTGCGGTTTAATCACACCAAAACGTGTGTGGTTCCCTGCGATTGTCTGGCTGGGGTGCAGTGTGGTGTGCGGCGGTTAGCTTCTCACCAAGGGTGCTCAAGAGCCTGGTCACATATGAATCTCTTCTCTGGGTCCTTCTCCATTAGGCGGCTGATGAAGTCTTTGGCTGTGGAGGGAAATGAAAAAGGTGAAAAACTAGTCAGATGAGAACAGGTTGTATACTCTGTAACAGCGTATAGGGTCCTGCAACCACAAGTTTTTCCTAAGACAGGTCCTGAAAAGTATGTAATTTAGTAGTAATTATAGAGAAAATAGAGATGATGTTCTACTAACATACTGAATACAAGTTTAATTACTTTAGTTTAACCAGGACATGTTACAGTAGTGTGGAGGTTACAAGATGCAAGTTCCAAAGGAATTTCCTTGAAATAATGGCAATATTTAAACTAAATACGTATGTAATCTCATAAACATAATCCTCCATATTTTTTAACTGTATGCATGCCCGTAAAAGACACATTTTGAGCCGACATGCTGACCAGAAGACTTGAATTATGAATTAAAGGCAGTAAAAAGTTGTCAGATGAGTAAGAAATATAACTGAATACATAAAAAACAACAACAAAAAATTCCAAATAAATGAAAAGCTCTGATAACACGGTGTTGTGCTTGTTGGATGACATAAAGGTAAAGAGACCGTGCATCTGTGAACTTCTGATTAGCTCGAGCTAGCTATTTTTGGTAGTGTTTACTTGCTCTCTATGTTACGAGTTAACAGAGAGAAGAGTTTAGACAGTGATGCTACAGTAGTATTCAGTGTGTGGATGATTAAAATCACCTGCACTGACTGGTGGAGTTTCATTTTGTATTAACTTAAGTTAACTACATCTATGTAGCTAGCTGAAAACGCTGGCACTGGTCTTTAGCTAGTGATGTTTTATATTTAATTAATTTAATCATCAACTTATATTTATATTTTATGTTTAATATTTACTACATGTTACACTGGGCAAATAGGTATTAGATAAATTATTAAAATCTGTGTCAAGACCCCAAATCAGGAAAATAAAAAGAGCTACAGAGATAAATAAAAAGGTGTAAAATAGATTAAACTGTCATTTAAACTAGGCTATTTAACTACCTGCAGTACTTAGGCCGGCATATTAATTATATTCTTGACCCGTCTAATAATAACCATTTCTGGGATTACAAATCTATTCCTTTATTAGAAAACAATGGGACCTCTAAAACAAAGTGCTACCTCCTATATTCTAAACACACACACACACACACACACAGCTCACCGGAGTCTGATATGTCATCCCAATACGGTGCGTCAAACTCATAGTCGGCCTTGAGAATCTGCTCAAAGAGCTTCGAATCATTCTCGTCATAGAAAGGAGGGTAACCACACAGCCTAGAAAGATGAAGATGGATGATTACACAACAGCAATCTGTGTGAGTGCAGTCATCTAGCTGATGTTGGAAACTTTAACCCAAATCTAAAAAAGGATTTGCTGTGACCTAATCTCATTCACTGGCAGTTAGATTTTTCCTATAGCATACAACAGGAGACGGTACAGAGGGATTATAGAGACGACATGAAGGCTAAGAGGGAAATAAAATAGGATAAAAACGGTTCATATTTTCATATGATATGGATAAAAATGACATGCAAACTGCAGATTAAAAATCGGATCTTGATTATGAAACAGATTATTCCGTAAAAACCACCAGACCCATTTGTCAGGGCTTCAGAAACTCTTCCACTCAACTACCTTAAAATCCCTCACACCTCACGAATGGATAACGAGACGAGGGATTTTCTCTTTGCCAATGAGCAAAACCACTTAATTCATTTGGCAGCAACAATTAACACTGAAAGCTTTACAGGTTCTGAAAAATAGGATCAGTATAGCTGTGGGAATCATTCAGACTCCGATCCAATGGTGTATATTAGAATTGGGATTTGGTTTCATATATTTCAGGTCTGACTGTTTTAAGTTTTCTTTGAAGGTGCCACATTGTATTGTTTTTAGAATGTGATCATTCATATTAATCTTATCGATGTTTTTACATATTTTGCTATTTCAGCCACGCTATGGTGTGCCTCAGATGACTTCGTTACTCCGTTGACTAATACAAAACTCTGGTCCAGACTGAAATATCTTGACAATGCTCGGATGATTACCATGAAATGTTCATGGTCCCCAGAGGATGAGTCCTAATAATTTGGTGACTTTTCATCTAGCTCCCACACAAGATTTATATTTTTGTTTCTGAGTGAAATATCTCAACAACTGTTGCTGGGAAATTTGGCACAGATATTCCTGCTCCCCTCAGGATGAAAGCTAATTAAATCTGTTCTTATTTAAATCTGTCCAATACTTTGATTTATATCCAAAGCTTATGAAATTCCCATCAGCCTCAGCTGTACTTTGTGTTTAGCGCTAAAGCTGTGTTCCAAATCCAAACCAATTCGTCATAGTATGTTTAAGCTTTTAATTTACCAAAATATCAGACTAAACCCTTTGATATTGATCAGAATATAATGTGTGTGATGTCAGGTGTCGATCAAACTGTCAACTGAACTTCACAAATATACATCTAAATGTTTTTACACAGATTTAATAAAGTGTAAAGGCTCAGAATCAGTATGCAGTAGTAACAGTAAAAAATAGCAGTAGTTTAGATTTCGTACACAGCAAAAAGATGTGAACCTTGTACCTGCTAAACACCAATATGTTAGCATTATCGTATCGTTAGGAGCATGCTAACATGCTAACGACAGCCTCACAGAGCTAGCATGGCTGTAGACTCTTGCTTATTTTTTGGTTTTATGATGTTTGTTTGTAACTCTTCACTTTGCTCCTTTCTTGGGCAGGAAACTCTTAATGAGGTTTTGCTTGTGGTTTCTGAATTTCCTTTTTAAATAAAAGGTTAAAAAACAACAACACATGAAACATATCAAGCTATCAAACGCACAAATAAGTTTCAGGTAATAACCATATATATATATATATTTTAAAGTGAAAACTTACAGAATATAAGCGATGACCCCAATAGACCAGCAGTCCACAGCTTTACTGTAGGGCTTCTGAGCCAAAACCTCAGGAGCTGGAACAATGAAATTAATTGTTAAAAATGGTCAGAAAAACTATTATTCATCTCGTGTTTTGACCATTCATCATGAGACAGAGGCTGGAGAAGAATGTAAATGTGTGTTGGTTTGCCTGTAGCAGATGGCTAAGGTTGACCTGTGGCTTCTGGCAGATTAGATTAGACCATGTTTAGCCAACGAGTGCATCTAATTATCTCGGAGGATGTTTCCAGGGCTCAGACGGTGTCCTCACCAACGTATCCTGGAGTCCCACAGGCGGTGGCCATTACGTCACCTGTTCCCTCCATCTTGGACAAGCCAAAGTCACTGATCATGATTTTTGATTCATCATGGGGACTGAAGTACAGCAGGTTCTCAGGCTTGAAATAAGAGAAAAAGAGTTAGAAAATTGTGTGTTTGTGTGTTCACATGACCTCATGTACTGTTTGTGTGGATTAATTTCAGTCATCCTGGCGGCAAGATATCAGACAAAATGTGAAACTAAATCCCCTGGATTTGTCAGTCAATAGTTGGGGAGTTTTACAGCTCAATAAAGAAGAAAATCCCCGACATTTAACCTCTGTGGGTGATCCTCATAAAGCGCTCACGTAATGTCATTGACTCAGGTTAAAGAGCAGGGATTTCCCTCTCAATACGGCTGAAAAGTTCAGCTCAGAGTGAACTCACTGTACCTTTAGGTCTCTGTGCACTATGCCCATAGTGTGCAGATAGTTGACTGCATCCAAAACCTGCCGAATGAGGCGACTGGCATCCATCTCTGTGTAGAAACCTTTCTCCACGATGCGGTCAAACAGCTCGCCTCCAGACACCCTGTCACCACAGACAAGTTTATCAAGTCATTTTTAAGTGGCATATGATATATTACAGTATATTACCTAATCACAAATGATTGATTTCATGTAAAAACACTGAATACAGAAAGTTGGTTGGTTGACTAGTATTTAGCATTAGTACCAGGAGGGCTACATGTAGCTGCACTCTGCCTTAGATCCTGCAGATTGTGCATTTACTGTCAGGACCCCCACACTCTATAACAGAGTCCTTGTTGATTCATTCCTTTAAATATATCCAAAAATGAAGTGAATTGTCCATTTTCAGTTCATTTGATAGACTACATGTTTATTGATCAAAACACTTGCATTGTCCAAATAATTTTAGTTATTCAGTTTGACCGTGAAGCCCTTTGTTACAATAAAGATGATAATCATTACTGGGACACAACAATGGCACTGGTACAGTACATGGAATGGACAACATAATAGAACTATCTTCATTCAGCTCAGTGCAAGAATTGACTGCATAATACATTTTTCGGCTGTTGTTTGCAGTGTGGGCTACTCTATTTTTCCAAATGCAGTTTTCCAGTATTCATCATATGGCATCATGACTTCTGAGTATCGGTCCTTTGTCACATTATGCAACCCTGAAGGGTTTGCAACTGATGTACCAGAAATTAATCTCAACTACTTTTAAAATGCATTGACAAAAGGAAAAGAAGAGTGACTCATATTAAGTTGAGCATCATGTGCACGCTTTGCCAGCACGACTGGCAATCACCATTTTTATAAGTGAGACTTCAAGGCAACATCACGCACCTTTGCAGAGGTACAATGAGAGCAGATAATCGCTTGTGCATTAGTCACAAAAGCTGTTAAATGATGTGGTGAGTGGAAAGGTCTCTAAAATAATGACATATGCCACACAGGAAAACGGCACAGAGGTTTTCACACATACACCTTCAAACACTGAAACACAGTTCACAAGGTATTTGCAACATCAACAACACTTTAAACTTCGTCCTCAAATATGACCATTGGGTATAGACGCAACATCTGCGACGGCCTCGACTCAAGCTGAAGCTCAAGCATTGTGAGCTTAAAGAAAATAAGCTTATTCACTTTGCTGACGAGAGCATTGATACCGTTGTCTGTGCGGTGACCATCATCTCTGGTTGGAAATGAGTCCGCCTACAGGTGGGATATTGACCATTGTAATGGTCATTTTGTACCTAGTATGTATTTCCACTGAGTATATTGTATTTATGCATAAGTCATTTTGCTCTGAACGTTGTTTTCCTTCACCGTGTCTCTGTTGTGCAAAGGAAGAGTTCTCCCTTATCTCTTCACAAAGATAACCAACTGTGTTGTATGAGAATGTTCCACCACCAAGGCCTTTGGGACGCTTGTTTTGGATGCTGACCGTTTGTTTTTCATTGTTGTTCAAATCAGTCTGAGACCAAAAGTCTGAGACCAAAATGTCTGTAACATTGGCCATCGGCCCCCACCTTTGCTCATTCTGTATAAAGAAAGCTTGTTCACCTTTGTCTCGGTTCTTCCTCACTGAGACTGTACGCATTCTGTTGTGACGATTGAACCTTCTCTGCGCAGAGAATAAATACTTAAAAGACAACCTGGTTTTTGGTATTACGTAGTTCAGCATTAAAAAGACTCACGCAAAGCGGGTATAGGAATATCTTCCACAACACCATCTGGTGACCTGGTGCGGACTGA
The DNA here is from genome assembly GCF_910591455.1 of Pholis gunnellus. Lineage (NCBI taxonomy): Eukaryota > Metazoa > Chordata > Actinopteri > Perciformes > Pholidae > Pholis > Pholis gunnellus. Next base: position 8,791,936 of record NC_136533.1, on the reverse strand, counting down.
ACAACTTAGAGCTCAACGCTCTAAAGACAGTGGACATGGTTGTGGATTTCCGCAAGAACGCAGCCCCACCGGCCCCCATCACCCTGTGAGAACGATTGTAGCCGACCCCTCTCACCCTGGACAAAACCTATTCGAGTCCCGTCCCTCAGGCAGGAGGCTGCGGTCCATCAGGACCAAGACCTCACACCACAAGAACAGTTTCTTCCCGTCTGCAGTTGGGTTCATTATCAAAGCCCAGGACCCCCGCTGACTCTGGCATCCCCAGGACAATTTCTTACAGCTACACACCCTTGCACATCTTCTCTCTATTAATACATACTTGCCACTTTAATAATATACTTGTTTTAACATACTGTTATTTACTTGTTTACCATATTTTATTGCAAATGTTTCCATTTTTAAATGATGTCGCATACTAGTGCACTGTGTTTAGTGTTAAGCAGCATTCACCGAGTCAAATTCCTTGTATGTGCAACGTGTTCCGATTCTGAAAATGAAAACTTTTCATTATCAGTTATTATTCTCTATATGAGTGTTACTTTCTAGTATTGTAAATATACATACTATCAAATACCATCTGTATACGATTCTATTTTCCTTGTGTCACAAAAATAATTCCGGCAGAAAGGAATACAAATCTTTTGTATCATGCAGCAGACAGAATATTATTGCATCCAGGTGTCTGAGTTTCCTGGAAATACCTTCAGAACAGATGCCTCGCTCTGTGACTCAAATATGATAATAATAATAATAATAATAATAATACTTGAGAGGAACAATCCGCCACACGACCTCTGCCACGGACAGATATTAGTGTGGTATCAATCTTCTTATCTAACCCTCGGAGAACAATATTATGCAATATCTCGTTCATCTTTAAAGCATTACTGTATTCACTCAAACATTCATCTGAGGGCAAAAATACCACAAGGACATAACACTTATTCATGACAACAAAATAAAAACACATTATCAAAATAGATGGGAGACAAAGAGCTAACCCAAACAAAACAAAGTGATGGGTTGATGTACTTACAGCTGCATTATGAGGTACAGGTGGTTTGAGCTCTCGTAGATGTCCTCCAGAGCCACAATATTCTCATGCTTTATCCTGCAGGGGGAGGACAGAACATTCACTTTGCTTGTTGTCAGCCTCGGTTCATTTCAGCACAGCCCATTAATGAGGAGCAATTAGCTTCTTCTTTTGTTAAAATGATGCCCTGCCAACCGAAAACATTATTTATTTATGCTTTATTTAGCAGCATTTTGTAATCACACTGTGTTTGTGCACATGTGTATATTCACGCTCGTTGAGAATCAAGCTGCAAACCTTTTGTGTGTGTGATGGAGAGTGAACGGGGGGGGGGGGGGGGGGGGGGGGGGCAAGTTAACCCCCATCAAGAGGGGCACCTAAGAAAAGATGCTAGGAGTCTGTGTCCAGGCAACCGAACAACGAGGTTTTACACACAAAAAAAAAAAAGCCTCTGCAAGGAGACATGCAGATGACAGAGCGTCCTCACAAGGGCAGTTGGCTGAAAGGGATAAGGTGGGGGTGGAAGAGGAGGAGGCGGTAGAATCTCAAAGGACTAAACAACCTTCACAACTTCCTTTCAGAAAGAAGTCCTGAACGAAAATGAGGTTGCAGTTTGAGGGCTGTTAGAGACTAACAGAGCCGAGTAAAGAGTATGAAGAGAGGGAGGAGAAACCGAAACACACACACACACACACACACACACACACACACACACACACACACACACACACACACACAGAGACAGAGACAGAGAGAGAGAGAAAAAAATGAAAAGGGAGGAAGTCAAAAGGATAGCAACTGTAACCAGGCAACTACACCCAACAACTGTCGAGCTCACTTCAAGAGTGACTGATAACGGAGCTTCTCGGGGGAATTACCCATCAGGCCCTGGAGGAGGACGGATTGTCACCTGGTGTCAGTGCAATCCTATCATACCCTCAGTGTGTGTGTGTGTGTATGTGTGTGTGTGTGTGTGTGTGTGTGTGCATTGTAAAGACTCAAAAGATAGATGAGATTCGACAAGTAAGTCACTTAAGCCTGACAATGGTTGATAAATAAACTGAGCGGCACCTGCATCCCAACTCTGAGTCATTACTCTGAGAGGAGAGACACACACACACACACACACGCTTCCCCGAGGACGCCGCGAGGTGGTGACCCGTTTTTTCTAAAGTGGTGTTCTTCTTCTTCTTCTTCTTCTTCTTCTGCAAACTCCCCCGCGGCTCAGCCATGCGGTACCTACTTCCTGAGCACGGCGATTTCATTCTCGATACTCGTCTCCTTTCCCTTCAGCGCTTTTTTCGGGATGCACTTGATTGCCACCATCTTTCCCGTGGCCTTCTCCCGAGCCATCACCACTTCAGAAAACGCACCGCTGCAAGAGACAGAGAGAGAGAGAGAGAGAGAAACATGTTAGTTCTGCATATGCACTCAGTCAATATTGACACAGAAAACCTATTGTCAGTGAGTAGATAGAGGGCACTCAGAGGCAGACAGGCCAGAGTACACAAACAGCATATTGGGAATATTTGCTGAGAACTGGCAAAGTCCCTGACTATGGCCAACAGCCGTCTGTGTTGGCTTACGCTCGGTGCTCGTGTGCAGCCAGAAGCACGGCAAACACTTTTAAAACCTCTAAAAAAAAAAAAAAAAGACACCCATTTAGGACGGCAGATAAGCGTGTCTTCCTCGGACCATCTGTCTCCATACATGAGAGCCTTTAAAAACAAATGCGGAATTAAGGGAACATTTGCTCAAGCAATCTGTATCTGTTGCCATGACACCACATTCAAACCACCTTAATAAATCTCGCTGAGCGAGGCAGCGTGATTGCTTCCAACCCTCCTTTCTTGTTTTTATTACACACCTTCACAGGCACCGTTTATTCCTCCGTGCAGCCTCAGAAGGGCTTAATGCGAACACGTTAAAGGATGGTTTGATTTGGAACTCTCAGGGGTCACGGACCTAAACAACTACTGTGATCTAAAGAGAAAATCCTTGATCCACTGACGAAGTCATGACCGTGACGAAAGCTTGTTTGCTGCAAAGGATCAGCATAAGAAATAAAATAGTAAACTGAGCCTGAGGCCAAAGTGCTGAGATCTTTTGGAGAGCTGCGATCCAACTGTTGTTCATGAATTCTTGATCGACTCTTCTGTTTAGAAAAACATGCAGTTTTCCATTATTATGGTCTACAGCTAATAGCTACAGCTCTGTGGTTTTACATTTTCTCTTACCTTTTGTCCTTAGAAATGAGTTAATTATTATTGTTAATGAATCCATTGAGAGGGCCGTCATTAGATTCACAACACAGCAAAATGCTCTATAAACGATACATGGTATGTAATGGGTTAGATCTTATAGGCACATACTGGAGTTAATTCAAATGTTTCCAATATTAAACATTTTACATCGCAGTCTTGGGATAAAGGTCAGTTTATTTCAATCCAGTCCTTTCTGTTGGAGCTTTTGCCAGAAGCCATTTCTGTGTGAAGGCTTTCTTGCTTTTTAAGGAAATATTCATGCCATAAATGTGGCAAACGGTGATGTTGTCAAAGGTATAATGTAACAAAAGAGCAATCAACTTCTAATCCACTATTATCTCTTTAGTAATCTCTTGCCAAAAAAAAGGGACAAGCCCAGAGAATATGAAAATAGCAGCCATCTGCCTCCTGCGTTATAATTTCCTTCCTTTCTGACAAAATGTTTAATTGCAGAAATAAGCGTCTTGTTGGATCGTCATTACGCAAAAGTGAAAGGGACATAATACATCTTAAGTGATGCACCGCCTTACAAAAAGAAAGACGGCCAACATCAAAAGGTCCATTATGTACTCAAAGTGTAATCAGTTCCTCCCAACGGGCTCTAAACTCAGAGTAATGAAGTAGTCTTTAATAACACGCTCGTGTTTGATACTCGGGATCTTCCTCTATGAACTCAAAAGGACACATTTCGTGGAAAGCTTTAAAAGTTTTATTTTTCAGACTTAGTTACAACGCTGCGGGTGTTGCTCTCTCTCTCCCACATCAAATTGACTTTAAAATGAACACTGACACATAATGGTTTACTAGATTGTGGGTCCATAAATGTGGTCAACACATGTCTCTCACTCGTTTCCTCAGTTTCGTTGTTGTCTGTTCTCACTCGTAGCTCTGCTGGTGGCTGAAGTCTCTGTCGTACTGGAGAGCAATTCATGCTTTGTTCCTTTACATTTTATCTGCGGATGTCACGACAGTTGTGCAGAACAAAATAAGCATTATTAAGGACGGGAAAGTCCTCCGTGTTGTGTCCGTCCTCAAAGCTCAAACCTTAAAAAGGCCTTAAAGTCCCAGCGAGGCCATCAAATCCACGCTAATCCCTCACTCCACCATCACACGGGAGGGGGGGGGAGGGGTCAGTCAGAGCCACAACACATAAACACAGACTGTGAACAAACACACCACGGGGTCGCAAAGCCCCGGCCCCAGGTGTGATGAGGTTGAACACACTCAGACAACACTGAGAGGGCTTGGAGCGCACGCCCTGCCGACTTTGACCTCGTTCTGACGTGTGATGTGGGACGATATGTAAATCCACGGCCTTGTGTAAGTGAGGGAGTGTGTGCATTACTCGCCGGCCTGTCACGCCACTATCTTCCCACCACAGCTGTTCCCGTGAGGACCATGAGCATCATGCGACCAAATCTCCCCGGCTGTGTGGACATGAGGAGAAGAGAAAATTCCTCCACCAGCACGCAGAGTCTGTCAAACGACTCTCTTGCTTGCTCGTTGTTGTTTTTTTTAGAGCACGCTTTCTGCAGCAGGTGACACACAATGACGAAAACCACAGGAAACCTGTGAACTCACTGAGAGGGTGGGTGGAGCATGTAGCACCATTTCTGTCCCTCTGCTAACCGCATTGACAAGCAGCAACATCACTTCCTGTGAATGACAATATGACAGAATCCAAGCCTGTGACTTCCCTCGCTCCGACAATGCATGAAGCACGGCAAACTGTGCTGCAAGCATTCAATCTATTAATTCCTAATTCACAGGAAAGAAGAAGGTGTGATGGAGACATATGGTGATGCTACTGCCCACATGCTCTCTCGGCACATACATACACACACACACAAAGATACAACAAGCACGCATAACTCCAGAGCTGAAGCCACTAATAGATTATTCGTGTTTTCAAGCAAAAATTCAAAAACATTTGCTGGTTCCAGCTTTTTCAAATGTGAAAATGTTGAATTTTTTGTCATATATGATAGTAAATTAAATAGGTTTTGGACAAATAAAGCAATATGTTATTCACTACTTTTTCATAGACTAAACGCTTAATCGACAAAATGATCAGAATTGATGAGTCATGGTTAGCTGGAGGGCTACAAAACTCCACCATCTATATGTGACAACCAGCACGCGTAATTTATCTCTGAAATAATCCTCGATGTGATCTGGTGAAGAGCATTAAGTGATGAGAGAAACCTCCATCTCATCCTTTATTGAAAACTCTATTACGCAAGATAAATACGAGTGTAGGGCTGCAAACTGCGTCTGACCCAGTGTCACAGACTGCACAATCAAGTCAGCACACTGACTCACTTGGTTGAATAATAATATTTGAATTTTAAGTCCTTCCCAGAGCCACCGAGCGCCCTCTTCACGGCTCTTGGATGACAGTCTGAGATGTGAGTGTGTGTGCGTGTCTGCAGTCACACAACACCACTACACTATGTTTAGGACAGCCGAGCCAAACCGGCTGACTAATGTGAAATGTGAATGTGGGCGGCGCTCAGTGTGAAACCTGCGGCCTGATGCTGCAGATGCAAAGTGAAGTCGTGTATCAAACAATTCAGAAACAGAAAACTTTGTCAGGACGCGACCTCAGCCGGTCGTCCTTTAGCGATTATGAACATTAGGGGGGGGGGGACTGAGGCTGGCTTATTGACATTCACTTTATTGCGCTGAGTAAATCACACTGAATCATCTTGTGTAAGATGCATTACAGCGGCCCGTTACGCAACATATGGGATGGAGAAGTCAGACTTGATAATCCAGGTGGAGCAATAACTGGAGCTACTAAAACTAATTCTGTGTTCAAAGTCACCCTTCAACGACAGCTTCAACCAGACACATCATACAATCTATACTTTCAGAAAAATGCAGGTAAAATGAACGTCTACAGCTTGGGTATCTCGGACAATCACTGATTCTCCTGATCACGAGTCATCAGAATAATTGTGCAGTAAACATAAATGTGCACAGTTAAGCTGGCAACAGATAGTTGTAAAGTTACACAAAACCTTCTTTTTAACAGAAATCACACCACCATCTGCTAAACTGTGATAAGCTACTCTTTTGTAGACTGTAGTGTAAACAGGTGCTACTTTCTGCAATGTGCGCTTTATTATTGTCATCGTCATCACCTGGAATACACCGATACTGGCCTTTCTGCTTCAGGATCAGTGATCTGTAAGTTAGTAAGCAAGTTAAATAGTTTGCGGTCAATCATCTTTAGAATGGCAATACTGGAAGAAGTATTCAGATACTTTAGATCAGTAAAACATGTGATACAATAATGTAGAAATACTCCATTACAGCCTGGCTAATACTGGATGTTTGAGGCCAATACCAAAGTGAAACAAATTATAATTTGAAGATACATATCAGCTGATATTTGTGTTATCTTGTCATTAAACAAGCCTTCATTATTGTATTAAAGATCTGTTTTAGGGTTGAAAAATGTTGATCTATTATAATTAGAAGCCAGTACAAGCAAAGGTCCTGCATTCAAAACGTTGAAAAAGTTAAAACATACTAAAACACTGAAACGTATAGAAAGAAAAAGTACTCAGGCAGAACGTCCCCCGTCAGAGTAACATTATTAGTTATAAATAGAATATTCTTACAGGTTCAATAGCCAACAAGCAGCATTTCAAAGCTGCAGCTGGTCCAGGTGGAGCTAATTTTAAATACTTTACATCCTGATGGGTAGTTTATTCTAAAATGTACCGTATTTTATAAGACGATCACATGCTTTCTATGTGAAATCTCAACTAAGCTGAACCGATATGTCAAATAATCAATTGACAAAAATAGTCAGCCTCCATTTTGATTCATTCAAAATCCCTTTTTAAGCACAATTGCCAAACAGCTTACATGTGAGGATATGTTGCTGTTCTTTGTCTTATTTGAGAGTAAACAGGATATTTTTATGTTTTCAAACATGTTGCCTCCATCTTAAGGAAAAGTTAATAAAGCAAAGTATGAATACCTCAAAACTGTACTTCAGTTACTTTCCACCAGTACATCAATGCAGCTGTGGTTTCCATGTCTGGTTCTTGCTGCCTGAGCAGCCAGCACTGGTTCTCTGGCCTTCCAGGTAGTAAGCTGCATTGATCTGGTGCTGTGGAGTTAAATCAACTCCAATAATATTGATTTGAATGAAATCCAGAAGCTCTCTCAGTCCCAGCGAATGACGCTGGGAAACCATTACCCAACAACACACATGGACCTGAGGCTACTTTACAGGAATGTGCACCTCAGACTGATGATCGAACAGAGAAAGATGGTCCGTTCACAGGGTGATAAGAGCCGATGCCACTCACAAACAACTAAAAACGGGAGACGTATCTATCGCTCGGGGGAAAAGTTTGGCAGAAATCTGTCTGAAGCCTCGGATCAGTCCGTTGGAGAGAAGCGGAATTATTTTAATAGGGGTGATTACCGCTTCCTGTGCTTTGATACAGGCCAGTCTGGTACACTTCAACTCCCTGAGTGCAGAGGAGAGTACACTGTGGCTTTGCAGGCATTCACTGTGGTGGGAGGGACCTGGATACAAATGGAGAGCATTAAGCATACTACGCATTATCTCATTTGACTCTCCGTCATTATGGTCAACGACAAAGTGTCTCCACCCACAGGGTCTGTAGCTGGAGGACAGTGGTAGTGGGAAGTGGTCGGCAGTGGCTTCTTCAGAGGGAGCAACCAAGGACTACATCCTAGTTGCCTAGCTGCCATTTTCCCTGCATCAAGGACCAAACTAGTCTCTCCGCAAGCCGTGTTTCAGAAAATGATCAATGAATGGAGGCAGCCACTTTAATGCACCACCAACGCGTGCTTTGTCAGAGCCAGGGTCAGTTTAATATCGAATGTAGATTTTCCTCTTTGATGGCAAAAAAAAAGAGTCATTAAGATGTGACTTCAGTCGGCAATAAGTGACGTGAATGTGTCAGCTAATCTCTGCATGGTCAACAGAGGACAGCTACGGCACTTTGATCTCAAGAGAGCGGGACTCTGGAAAGCATGATTTTTGGCCATGACATTTAAAACAAATATCATAAAAGGAGAGCCTGCAGCTTCATTCAGACACCACCCACCCCCAACACGATACGTAAGCCCTCTGACACGAAGGTACAGAAGTGTGAAACGCAGAGGAACAGCTTTTATCCTCAGGCCAGCAGACTGATCAACAAATCCAATCCACCTCACCATGCACGAAGCACCCATTTCCTATTGATAAATAACGATATGAGCCAATATTATTTTGACAATGGATCACATAGTGATAGGGGTCACTCGTACTGAAGAGCCCCACGGGGCCCCTCAGCTCCTCAGAGCGGTTTTGCATCTTTCAGCTCATTGTTTAGCTGTCCAGCCTCCAACTTTACTGCGCAATCTCATAACGTCGTTTTCAGAGAAAAAGCTTGTCAAGTCCCTTTTACACCACCTGCAACTCTCTGGTGAACATTTAGCAGCTAAAGAGCCAGAGACTTCACTCAAGAGTTATAGAGACCCAACTCAGAGCAAAGAAAAGAGAGAATATCGGGCTGAAATCGAACATGTGGACAGAAACACGACTCCAAATGAATGATAGTGTTGCTCCGTAACTGCTGAATGTGTAAATAAGCTACCGCAAAACATATCTAATATAATAATAAGCCATTATTGGCAATAGGAAATATCAGCCCATTCAACTGTGAGTAGGGCTGCTCCGATCCGATATACAGTATCAGAATCCACAGTGACCTTTATAAGCAGATTAAATACTGGTATCGGAGCAGTACTCCGTATCGGCAGTTAGTCGGAGTCTCGTAAAGAGACTTTCTGCATCCGTATTAATCGATTGGCTCTAGTCGGGTATCAGACAAACATCAACATCCTCACTGGGAGTAGCGGGCCCCCTCCTGCTTGCACATTTACAACACCTGCCAACTGGGATCTCTGAAGGTTACTTAATTTTCTCCCACAGAGTATCAGCAGCTTAAGGCTCTGAAATTAGCCACAAGGCAAAGTGCCAGTGAAGCAGGAGGAGCGGCTTCAGTGGCGAAGATCTCAATAGCCCGCAGCGGCTAATGCAAGAAAACAAGGGCAGGAAGTGTGGCCAAAGCACTGACACCGCCGCGGGCTTCCTCCTCAAAACCCTATCAATACCTAATCAGGCATAAGGTTCACAGCATGGCCTCCAGCTGGTGTTGAAATAAAATCTTTGTGTGGTGGAAAATGTACACTTAACTAAAAGCAAACGTAGCAATAGCACAATGTAAACAATACCTTCAAAATAAAAAAGGTACAAATACAGAAGTATCAACAGCAAAATGTGCATCAATGAAAATGCACATTAATGCAGCAAAAGAGCCCATGTCAGTTTTATGTGGTTTCATATTTTATTCTTATTACTGCTGGTATTGTTGGAGCTGGTGGAGGTAAAGCTAGTTTCAACTACTTGACTGTTTTTATTTACAACAATGCATCATATTTCATGAACTACCCACCGGTTTAGTGTGTCAAATATTAATCTGCTAAGTAACTCCTCCGTGTAATGCCGTTGAGTCATATAAATTGCGATAACTCAAGTAAAGTACCTCAAAGTTGTACTGTAGCATAGTACTTGAGTAAATGTAGAGGGATGATCCCTCTTGGATGCTGACGGGGAAACCTGATGAGGAAGCTACAGTTGAAAAGGGGGAGCAGCAGGAGGAGGAGGAGGAGGATGAGGAGGATAATCTACATCTATTCCTCTGACCAACACTCCTTCCCCCCCGTCCATTTTTAATCCTCAAGCAAAGCCGCAGGGCTTCTCTGCCCCAGGAGGCCTGTTGTGAACTCGGCTGGGTGACAACGAGGTGACAAGGTGACTCGATTAAGACGCACAGGGACTAGCAAATAGGACTTTCTCAAAGTCAATCAGGGGCGAGGACGCTCTGCACACGATGTGTGTGTGCGTCGAGCATGTGGGCGAGGGATGCGTGTTCCTCCAACCTGGCCGTTGTGCGGACAGTAAATCACGATGATTCACTGGTGTTATTCAGAGGCGCTTCACACACACACACACACACACACACACACACACACACACACACACACACACACACACACACACACACACACACACACACACACACACACACACACACACACACACACACACACACACACACACACACACACACACACACACACACACACACACACACACACACGAAGGCCTTGGGGAAATCAGAACAGCCTCCAGGTAGGAATGTCTGACTGTTTAGTACAGCAGATGAAGTGCAGAGTGCGCTTTATGAATCACCGATCTGGAGGAGATTTTTATGATCCTGCTCCTGAGGAAAAACAGGTCTGCTGTCATGCCGAGCAGCACAAAATGAGATGATGAAGACAAAGATTATGAAGTTTACACAAGCTGCGGCATAATAAAACCATAGTGTGTCAGATGTATCATCTGTTTCACTACAAACAAGGTGGCTACAGGCCAATTTGTATTTACTTTTTTTGCTCAGCTTGACACCACCAGAGTCCAAATTCAAGAAACAAACAGATTTCCCCAGAGAGACCTCATCCTCCACACGGCTTGTCCCCGAATTTCCAACAATACAAACATCCCCGAATTAAAATTTGTCTCATTTGTGGGAGGACGGACACGTCTTCAGGGGCCAAAGACCCAGCGGTAAAAAATTTGAGATTTACTGTGTGATGGCACAACATTGACTGCCTGAGACCTTTAGCAGTTTGGGGTCTTCCAATCAGATGCTCTCGGTCAGCAGAATAACTTATTCAAAGAGGAAAAGACTTGAAGTCAAGCAGCACTAACAGAGGACCGAAATAAACTCTGGAATTTGTGTCTCTGTGGTGCAATGGAAAGAGAATAACTTCAACCAAAGTGGTCCCTAAACGAGCAGTTTCTCAGAGTGTTTACTGTGTCTGTAAACCCAGACATAGTGTTTCTTTGCTACAAACCCGCCCTTCTGTCTGAAGAAAGAACGAAAGAGACATGAAGTCACCACAGATGGTCCCTCAAATTTGGGAGTTGATTTTCAGTTACAGCCCCTGCTGTTTCTTTGTCATAGTTGTATCATGTTGTACAGAAACGACCCCAAAATAAATGGCTGCCTGCTCTGTGCGGCTACATGCTTCAGCTCTGATCTGATCTGTGGGGAAGAAGAATTAAAAACACACGCTGCAGTAGTTTCTTGAATGAACTGTGACATAACGAGGGGCATCGCGCGTGTCTGACTTCACACATTATTGTGTCTCGCGAAGCATCGTTTCCGCCGACTGAACAATTAACTGAGGCTTGAATATGAATTTATTAAAATAAAAAAAATGTCTATTTTTTGGACGGCTGTAAGTTCAAAAGGCCCTGTCTCTATCTGCCGAGCGGTTTTCCGTTAATTCAACCAATATTCAACAGCTGTCCGTCTGCTTTTCATTTCCGTTAAATCGGTGCAATGTGTCATTTGTTGTCTGCTAATTTGCACAACTGGATACAAAGTTTCTCGTCGCCCGTAGGGCTGCGTTATCTTGTTACTCACGTCCCAAGGACTTCCTTGAAGTCAAATATGTTCTTGATATCATCGACATGCGTTTTCCAAGATCCATCGCTGGACTCGCCGTTTTCTTTCGCCATTTCGCACCAGGGGTGTGGAGAGAAGAAGAAGGAGAAGAAGAGACGCTGCTGGAGGATCACAACAGTCGTCTCATCCAGACACAGCAAAAAAACAACAAAAAAAGAAAAGTAGTGCACTTCTGTATTTCGCCAAGGGCTCCCTGGCTCTGTGTCAGACTACCTTGCTTCCTCAGCTCATGCATGCATGCAGCCAGGCAAGCCCGAGGAGGAGAGGTATGTCCTACCCAGAGAGGTTATTTGACTAATCTGTTTGACGTAGCGGATCCCGACTCTGAGCTTCCCCGCTGTTCAGATCACTGCTGACGGGGAAACCAGGCTCTCCCCCTCCTCTTCCTCCTCCCCGGGGCGGGATTCAGTCAGTGGCAAGGCGGCGATGCGGTGAGCTGAGGTCGGGCTACCTGCAGGAGGATGACACTTGGCAGTCACATCCGAGCCGCTTTGTGCGTGTGCGTGTGTGCGTGTGTGTGTCATCGAGTCCCACCGACCGCCCTGTGGTTGTTCTAGCAGTGGGAGGAGTGGGAGGTCTGTCTGACAGCATGCACGATGAACGATTTAAGTGTTCGCATTGCACCAAATCACCGGCCCGGTGGAAACTCTGCCGGACCGGTCGGAGTCAGTGTGTCGGCTGGGAACACGTTCAAGACATTTCTCGTGTTTGTGTCTGGTTGTTGCACAAACAGTTGCTTTCATTTAAAGATGAGTTGAAATGCAGGGGCGTAGCTAGGAGTAATGGAGGGGGGGGGGGCTTGGTTCCCTTAAACTTTCCTCCATGTTTGGTGTGTTTGTAGCCTTGTAGATGTCAAACTGCTTCAAATCCAGACACAATGTGCATAAACGTGGACTAGGTCTCAGGCCAGGGACCGGGAGACTCGGATAAGAAAGAATGTGTGGAATATAAAGATATCTCTGGTTTTGCTGCATCGATTTTTGATTTTTACTTTATAAAGAATAATTTATTTTAAAGATTGCCAGACGATTGGAGATGAATTGCCTGAGATGAGGCTGCAGCAGCAGGGGGCGATGACAACAAGCTGCAGTCAAGTTTCCAGCAGCCTTCAAAGAACATAAATGGCATTCCGTTAGATCCGATCTGTAGGCTACCTGTAGTTTGCAGATAACCTTCGGCTTTATGAATATTTGTTTGTAAATATACATAAATGTGTATGCATCGGGCATTGTTTTCTATCTTTATTCTTTTTACGTATGCCTCGTAAAGCACTTTGGATGCTCGTTTAGATAAGTCACGACATGAAACTACAATTACACAGAAGAATAGGACTTTCTACAAAACCTGGAGCTTGTTGTCCAAACTAAGAGCCAATGCAGCTCTTGGATCAGGCAACAGCCAGGCGTTTCCCATCATGCCCTGGGTCTTGCAGTCAGCGGGAGAGCAGCTGTGGCTCTAAAAACTGCAGCCACCCCGATCTCAGGAGGTTAATGTGCATGACGTCAGAGCAAGTCGGGATCAAGTCGGGATCAAGTCGGACACTAATCTCACCAGCATGCATTGTGCGGCCATCGTGGTGATTGATTCAGCGCAGGCCTGGCTCATCTTGAGCGAGCCTGAGGTCATAGGAGTGGAGACTTTGTAGCTTAACTTACATGAATTCAACAATTTATAGAATACTGTTCACTAACTTTACTTTGTGTTATCCTCCAGTGTGTCCCTGATTCCAAGTATTCGGGCTCAACATAAGCCGTTACTACAGCCGTCTCTCTCCAGCAGGTGATTGTAGTGAACTGGCTTTCACAGTGGAGCACTTTGAGAGTGTAATTATGATCGACAGTTCATCATAAAACACTAAAACTATCAATATAATTACTTGAATGACTATTCTCTTATCACATTGAGTCAAATTGAACAGGCTCTGATAGCAGCATGAGATGAGAAAAGAAACATTTACATAAACATGAAAATAGATTTATTTTTAAATTTTCCATTTGAAATCCATCTGATTGTTTATTTACATTTTATTTCACATTTTCAGTTTGAACCATGATTAGATAATGAGGATGATCAAGTACTTCTTAGCCAAAATTTGTACAGTGAAATGTCCAAATACTTCTAACTCAAGGATGGATTTTTTTTTTTCTTCAGAAATGCAGTTCAAGTACTCCTGTTCTTACATACCTTTCGAGGACATTTCTAACACATTATACTGATATGTTCTGTTCAGAACAGTACAAAAATGGACATCTTGTGCAGTAACATACAACAGGCCGCTGATCTGAGCTTCTTCCTGAGAGCCATCGACGACAAACCTGGAGATCTTGAAATTCAGCTCATGATCATCCAACTCTACCGGGAGCCGAGTCAGCGAAATTCACCACTGTTCAGAATAGGGATGCACCATACCGATAACTGGGCTTTGATCTCGGCCGATACAGGAATACTGATCCGATACCAGTGTTTCGTTAATAAGCTGTATACATCAGGGCCACGCTGGTTGTTCACTGTGCACACAATGTGTGGTCCGTCTCTCAACACTTTCTGACTTCCTGTCTGTGGCTCTCGGCTCCAAAACCCAGTGGTTACAACTAAAGCTCTTTAAAAACTCATCACAAAAATGTAGTTTCAAACGGACAGTTTTGATTCCTGAAACGTGGAGCTCGTACCGTTTTGACACAGGCAAGATACAATCCCCAGTGCTACAAATACGAACAGACGCATAGTAAACATGGTCTCTGAGGCCTCGACTCACATCCCAACCACATTAGCTGTTGTCCTCTTTCATTCAATAGCGCCTCGTCACTGAACATAAAGAATACAGCCATAAATAAGAGAAAGAGGGGAAAAAATCTTTAGAAACAACCAGACAAGTATTCTGCCCTTCCCTTCACACCATAAACACAATAATTAAAAACCTGTGTTTGACTATAAGAGTTAAAAATTATCAACACCTCCTTTGTATTTGTTATTTATATTAACCAATTTGTTGTAAAAACCGAACATCGTTTTAAAAAGGTCCAGTGTATCTGCAGTGCACATGTATTGACGATGGTTTGAAGGACCACAGCAGATACCATGACAGTGTTGTGCTGATGCACTGGTTATTTTGGTTCCCAGTCTGGTTGAGTCCTAGGAGAAGGTAGCGGTGAGGATGGCCTCTTGCTGCTGCTGATGGAGGATCCCGATGCCGACAGCAGGGGCGGGCAGAGCAGGTCGGCTTACTAACCGGAGCTGAGAAAGACGGAAGAGACGGTGTCGTATGTGTAACATCAACAACTCATTTTAGAACCATTAGGTTTCATATTGTACATCTAGTTATTTAAAAAACTGCTCACCTTGCAGGCCAGCTGCTTCTCAAACCTGGGAGCTACAAAAGACCAGGGACCCATGTTCTGTGGCTCCTCCTGACTCCAGATGAACTCTGTGGGAGATTTGTTTTTTTAATGATTTACATTTACAGTAAAAGAGGACATGACTCAAACATGTGACCTTTTCATGTAGTCTAGGGAGTTAAGAGGGGAGGAACAATAAAAGAGCGCCAAAGTGAAACCTCAACGTTCACGGTTCCTCATACAGAATCATAATGACATTTGTAATAATCCAAATAACTAAAACTCCAGCAGGCCGTGCCTTTTGTCAGACTCCATTTGTCTAGACAAGGATCACACGTTTAAAGAAGGCTTCAATGATTTAGCTGATAAATTGATTTCTTGTTTTACAGAAAAACAATCAGCAATAATTATGATTATAATGTCGCTCAGGGGATGGAGCGGGTTGGCGGTTTGATCCCCGGCCCCTTTAACGAGACACGGACCCCTAAGCTGCTCCTCGGGTGATTTACAACAGCCCACTGCTCCTAAAGGGTTAAATGCATGGGGTCAAATTTCCTGTATGTGACAATGAAAATAAAGTTTAAGAGCGATTCATCGTTCCGTCTTCTCATATATGAATATTGCGGGTTCTCTTAGTAGAAAAAAAAAAAGATAAAATTGAATATTTTTAGTTGTCAAGAAGCTGGTCTGACATTTTGATATGTCACCTGTAGAGTTGATCTGAAAGCAGCATCGTAAATGCTTCTGATAGAACCTAAAATGCTGGATCGGGTATCGGCGAGTACGCTCGTGATGTAAGGACTAGCTCTGCTGTGCTGGTAAAAGATAATGGGAGAAGATCGAATGTCAACAAATGCATCGTTGTTGAACTTAAAATCAAAATAGCTGCAGTCGAGACTCAACCAACACATTTCACATGTTCTGACAGGCTGATGGAAGAATCCCTCAGAAGTTTCAGGATGTTAGCTCTCTATGTGAAACCTGCTTCCTCTGATGTGCAGTAATTGTGTTGCAGTTGGTTTGAAGAGCAAAAGCAATCTTCAGCAAATACAGTTAACAAACCACAAAATGCAAAGATTTATGGGTAAAGAGACGGATGTTGACACTGATGCTCGGAAAGTCTTGCCTAACAAGATGAAGGGGTTCCCAGACAGAGTCGGGATTGACACTTATTCAGCTACAGAGTAAAGACAAAATAACAGAAACACAATAGCCCTGCAGTGAACACCGGATACACTGGTGCACCGGCATGCACGCTTTCTTTGTGAGTTGTCTGCTGTTTTCTCAATTATTCAGTAATAAAAGTGAAGACTGTCAGACGTCTATTGAAGTTGCCGCACGCTGCTGAATGGCTTTCAACTTGCTTTGACTCACTTGAAGAGCTGCTTTTGTAACAGTCTGTCTGCCCGACACTCACATTCTAGATTGGCTGCATCGAGCGACTCTGGTCCCGAGTGCATTGAAGAAAATTATTTTTTCTCCAAGTAATCAATTATTGAACTCAAATTACTTTCTGTCTATAAGAAGGTCAAAGGACATGAAAGTGTCACCTTTAAAATATAGCAGGAATATCTCAGCAAGACCAATACCTACAGTGTGTGTGTGTGTGTGTGTGTGTGTGTGTGTGTGTGTGTGTATTTTTAGTGGGCCAGACTAATTTAAGGATTAAAACTAAATGTCGGCCCCACATTCATATCTTGCATCTGCTTTTTATTGCATTGTAGGTTTTTAATTCTGCCCCGTTAACTACAAAATACAATACAAAAGTATAATATGAATACATTTGCATTGACTGCAGGATTACATGGCATAGCAAAGGGGAAGTTCCTCAGAAATCTTGACATATGCAAAACACAGCAAACATGTCAGAAAAGAGGAACAGTGGACACAAAGAGACCACAGATTACACTTTACTACGAGCTACCATCGAGCTGAATATACAAATCAAACACAAATCATTTATCTCTCAAGTCATTCTAACGCCTCTTAAAAATGTCCCTTTGAGGTAAAAATGTTCCTGAACTAAGTTGTTGTTAACTAACGGTTGTTGTGATGGCACTTATGAAGCCACTAGTGTGCCTGCTAACAGTGAAGCTGGACGTCCCACACATACCTTTGGCGTTGGGGTATTTCTTTAGCTCCTGCTGCAGAGCGTCCAGCGGGAACGGACACAGCTCCTCCACTCGGAGTAGAGCCGTGCTCTGGTTGGCTGCTGATGTCTCCCTCTGTTTCAGCAGGGCATAGTAGTGCTTCCCCGAGCACAGCACCACCTTCTGGACACTGCATGGAATAACAGAAGCATGTAAGGGTTATACTTTTGAAGAGTCTTCCACGTTCTAGCAGGTAATAAATATATTCAACCACATTGAGGACACACTACAGAAATCATCAAATGTTGCGACTTCTGTACCTTTCTGCTGAGACTGAAGTATCACCCAACACTGTTCTGAAAGATGTTCCTGGTGCCAGTTCAGTCAGACTGGACGCCGCCCCCTGAGGAAACAACACACGCAGTTCAGCCACTTGCATGAACATATATCTGTGTGAAGGAGTTAGAATTATGTTGTATGTGTTCGTGCTTACAGAAAATCTGAGCAGCATCTTGGGTCCGACCACAATGAGAGGTTTGCGGAAGTTACGGATCATCTGCCTCCTCAGCAGGTGGAAGTACTGAGCAGACGTTGTGGGGTTGACCACCGCCATGTTCACGCAGTCACTGTCCACACCCTCTTCTTTACTGTCACACATCTAAAAAAGGGACCAAACAGGACGAGTTAGCAATCATTTACAAGTCAGGGAATGTGTAACTTAACACATAAAGCTGCTGGTAGAACACACACATTCAGTTAAGAAACACCCAAACTTAATCTGTAAACCAGTTAACAAATAACAGCAGAGAGAGAGCCGAGCTCTGAAAAGAAAATGTTCAGAAATGCAGAGATGAGTCAGCAAACTGGGAATGACAGGCTGGGAAAAAAAGACCCAATTTTCGTATTCTTTTTTTTGTTGCATGAAACTACCCTCCGCCATTTTATTTAAGGTTATGAATTCAAGCAAATTATATATATATATATATATATATATATATATATATATCCTAGAAAATTCAGACTTCAGACTAAGTACACATGCATATATATTCAATGTAATATATAAATAAAATACCTAGCTTCATATTGTAATTATAAACCGCTCTGCATGTAAATTTAAGTCAAAATATGTTGAAAACGGACCAGGAATCCGGCTACAGTAAACAATTTATGTCTCTGTACAAGATATTCAGGAAATGTTAATAAAATGCCAAAAACTAGAATATTCGCCAACAGTTCCGACATGTTTTATGAGGTCACATTGACCTTTGACCTCCCGAATCTAATCAGTTCATCCTTGTCCTATTGTGCAAGTGGACGTTTGTATTTTGAACAAATGCCTTCAAGGCGTTCCTGCAATATGAGAGTGAAACGCAGCATCGACCTTCTGTCTGCCGATTGCTAATGGACAATTAAGAAACATTACATCTGTGGATTAGTTATTGATTACATCGGTTAGTGGCCTGTAAGTTACACCCTCTGTCCTGCATTGGTACTGAAGAGAGACGATATGGATTTCTGCACCACAACACTTTTTTACACTTTATTTTGCATTGGACACTGAAAATCAAATGGGTGGAGAGAAAAGATAACCTCTGAACTGGCTGACCTAAAACATTGAATTCAGTAATTCAACAGTAGATGAATTTGCATGACTTCAACATGTAGTTATGCAGCGTTGAGATGAGAAAGATCCACAAGAGCTGACTAATCAGGACAGTTGTACGATAGCAAACACGGTTGTGTGAAGGATAATGTGTGTTGTCATCAAAGCACTTTATCCAGTAAATCTGGATTTAATGAACTGGGATGACAGACTTCGTCTGACCTGAGGCATCTGGGTTTCTTTGGTTTCCAGGCAGCAACGTGACATTAAGTGCCAAGTCAAACATATCGTTTCCCAGCTCAAATTAAAAACTGGGATGCTGCCACGAACGCTACGTAAAGTCCTAAACCGCTAACTTGGTTTGACATGGATTACCTGGAGGAAGCGCTCCATACGGCAGGACGAGTGTTCAGGTCCGGCTCCGTCGTAGCCGTGCGGCAGCAGGATCACCATCCCACACTGGAGCAGCCACTTGGCTTCACCTGGGGACAACACAGCAGTTTCACATCGGACGTGTGAAGATTTTCCCCAAAAATGTACAAGATAATGAGAGTCGTAGTCAGACGTTTACCTCCAGTGAGGAAGGTGTCAAAGATGATCTGCGCTCCGTTAAAGAAATCTCCAAACTGAGCCTCCCAGATGGGAAGGAGCTTCGGCTGTGCGATGCTCATACCGTATTCAAATCCGAGCACCGCCTCCTCAGACAGCGGGCTGTTACACACCTAAATGCACAAAGACGTCACAGGAATTAAGGTTATGATTATGTCACGCATCAGATTATGTTTTATCTAGTTTATCGGGGGGGGGGGGGGGGTTTACCTCCAGGAAACCCGTCTGCTGAGGGCTGATATGGTTCAGAGGGATGTACATGTCATTCGTGTCTTGACACACCACCATGGCGTGTCGCTGACTGAACGTGCCTCTTCCAACGTCCTGTCCGCTGATTCGAATATCAAAGCCTGTAAAAGCAATAATGTCAAATCTACAAATCCACTTCCGGACAGCAACACGACGAGAGGATTCTTACGCTTTCTCTGCTGTATTTTCTGCTGAACACTGACCTTGGGAGAGGAGGGAGCCGAAGGCCAAGGCCTCGGCTGTGGACCAGTCCAGTCTGGTCCCTTCTTCCAACTTTTGCAACCGAGCCTGAGTTCACAAAGAAAGAAAGAAAAAAAAAAAAAACATCGTCCAACTGCTACCAGGTCGAGAAAAGACAATGGAAACGACAGAGACGATGGCCGCACCTGTACATGGGTCTTTCTAAGGTGGCTGTGCAGCTGGATGTCCTCAGGGATGTCCACAGATTTCCCTCCTATAAACTGCAGCAGGGGAACGGGGACGCCCGTGTCCCAGGTGGTGACTCGGGCCTGGGGCTCCGACAGACCCCCCCAGCGGCCCTGCAGGTTGGTGGGCAGAGGGCTGTACAGGGTCATGTTGGACAGCTTGTCGTTGAGCATGCCGTAGTGTTTGGACTTGATGTCGTCGCGCTCGACTTCGGTCATCAGACCCTCAGAGATCAGCTGGTCTGAGTAGGTGTCTGGGATGCTCTTACGGGATCTGAGTGGATGCAACAATGTGACAATGTCCGTTTTATTAAGAAGACAAAAATACAATATATCTGAAGGGGGATAAAAGCTTTGTTAATCTACGCAAATAATTCTAAAAGTGCTTCAGAAGGTAAAAGGTTGCAGCCACACACACGATCATTACTTAGTTTAGGTTTGTTTTTAGTGCGACACTCAAGGTTTTATTATTTTTGGTTTTTAAAGGTTTGCCCTTCGTAAATAAAAAAAGCACTTCTCTCCGGTCTACCAGCTAGGTCTTGGAACATTGACCTTTGTAAACTTTTATATGCAACTGTAAATAAATTGTACTTGTAATTCAGATTAAAAGACTTTATGGATACTTTGTTTTAGCGACACTGAAATTACACATAACCAAGGCTGACATTCATTGGCAACCGATGGTCAACCGCTGCCTCGATTAGTTTGTTTGTTGTGCTACAAAGTAAACGGAGTCAGTTTCACCGACCGGATGATCTTGTACATGGCCGGGTTGGTGAAGAAAGGCTCGTCCAGCTCGTTGTGGCCCCACTGACGGTAGCAGAGCAGGTCCAGGATGACGTCTTTCCTGAAAAGCCGCTGGTACTCCACAGCCAGCCGAGTGGCCCGCATCACGTCCTCAGCATCGTCGCCGTTTACGTGGATCACGGCACAGTTCACCATCTTGCCTGTGGTACAGATTAGTATGATTTATTTTAAACAAATCTCTAATAGGTTTCACGTTTTCAAAATACTTAAAAATTGCACAAGAGCACATTTGCAAATACAGATCGACAGAGTTGCAAATATTATATTATATTATGTTTATATCTTTCACTGACCGACATCACTGCAGTACAAAGAGGATCTCCCCCTCTCGGATGGAGTGGTGTAACCCACTTGGTTGTTCACAATGAGGTGGATGCTCCCACCGACTCTGTAGTGGGGGAGGTTGGAAAGGGTCAAAGTTTCTGGAACAATCCCTTGGCCGGGGAAAGCGCCGTCACCATGGACCTGTGGAGAAGAGAACAGAGATCGACTTGATGTCAGGTGGATCAATACGTTTTGCTGCTGCCCCCCTCGCCCCCCTCCCCAGCAGTACATTTAGCTGTTGTGTACCTGCAGACAGACGACTTGGTCCCCCGGCTGGGCGTCGTCTTCGGGTGAATAGTCTCCTTCTTGCCTGAGCTGCTGCCTGGCTCTGGTTTTGCCCTGAGCCACGGGGTTGATCGCCTCCAGGTGAGAAGGGTTGGGCAGCATGGTCACATGAAGAGGTTTTGCGGCTCCGAAGTCCAACTCCACGGAGGAGGTGAGGTGGGAGAGCACGTCGCCGATGGCGGGCGAGGTCTCGGGGAACTCGCTGAGGCCGCGCATCTTACGGAACATGAGCTGAAGAGAAAAACCCCTGTTTACACTTTGGCAGCTGGCTGTGACTTTCTGTTTACTTGCGCTGCTGATTACAATCGAGTAGAGTAAACAATCTAATCTTGCCACGGTCACGGATCATTTGAAAGTGTGCATGTCTCAATTAAAAGGCTGATTAACCTCTGGTGGTAACTTCAGCAGGCCCGTCAGGAGGTTGAGTCGGCCTCTATGAGGCATGCCGATGATCATGTCCGTGACTCCGCTGTGGGCCGACTGGTGGAAAAGCTCATGGAAGAAGCACATCATGCTCTCTGCGCCTTCTCCTCCGTAACGTTTCACAGTAGAAAACTTGGTGGCCAGAAAGTGGTCAAATTCCTGCAGGTGGTGAGAGAAAAGTAAAGAAACGGATGGATTCAAAATACAAAATGTGATGAGATGTGACAAATAATACAGTACTGCATCCTCTTCTTTCTTCTTGGAACCTACCTGACACTCCAGCATGATCTTAGCCAGCTGCTTCCTCTCCTCCGTGGAGAAACTCGTCCTCTTGAGCTCCTCAAAGCGGTCAGCGACCCACTCCCTCTCCTCCAGGCTGCTCAGCTGGATGGTCTCCACCGACAGGTGGCCGCAGTAGGCTCCCTCCAGGTAGGCCTGGACCTCTTCCACCGAGGCCTCCGCTTTGCCAAAGTGCTGCAGACCTGCAGAAGCACATCGAATGAGCGCTGACAACACCGACAAGCGAGTTTCTGACTGTGCCTTAAAGGCAAACGTGAGGGAGGAGTGAACAGAGGAGAGCGTTGTTTTGCTGTTTATCATGTTTGATGTACTGAGATCACAATTGTCTTTAATACTAATCTTATCTAATTAAGGACAATGTTTTACCGACTGCTGGTGTTAAAGAAGCCCAGACCTGTTCTGTAGGCCACTGAGGTGTCGTTCCCTCCGGAATGACCTGGTTGACGCGCTAGCGTGGGGCGTCTAGATTAGCTTTGACATACATATTCACTGACCAGTTTGTTTGATGAAAGCTTGTTTATTTTCCTTTGTTTCCACCGACATAAACACACCAGTTCGGGAAACTGTAACGCATAAAGCGGTCAAAAACCGTTTGCCCTTCCGGGGTCAAACACCTGCCAACACCAGTGAGTTACCAAAATATATAGACAGAGCACAGGACAATAATATAGCGCCACCCAATGTATACCCGGAGAATAACACCACATTTGGCTCCTACACACCGGCCCCTAATTGTTAACCCAGACAGACATAACAATTCAAACAAAATACAACAAAGGAGCCAAACATGTTAAATTATGACCAAGTGCTTTACAGACAAATCAGTTTACACTCTCTGTAGCAAAGAGAGTTTTCTGACTGGCCTTTCAATGATGTTATATTTAGTCTGTAACCTCACAGAGCACAGTAGTCCATTTTTGTCCATAAAACTTTCAGAACCTTGCCAAGTGGACATGAACCACGAGGAGCTGAAGGATGCATGATTACCATAATACCTCCAGCAACCAAACTCTTTTTCCTCTGGTTCCATTTTGCCTCTCTTGGAGCAAGGGTAAGTACCTCTTACCCATCTCTTCCAGAAAGATCTGAGAGGTACTGCATCTGCTTCCATCGTCTTCTACCATACTGGTCATGAGGCTTGAACACTTCAGGTGGCAAAGCTGAGTTACCCATAGGAAGATCTGCCATCTTTTGTTCTGCTCTTCCATTGTGGTGTCTACCAAAACTGCATTCAGCAATGATCTTTTTGACAGCAGAATTGGCCTTGGTGATCCAAAACCTCTTCCTCACCGTGGACAGTGTATGAGTCCGTCCACCATGGCCCAGATTCTGGTGTACATGCTTGAGAATGAGCATAGATCCCTGTTGATCCTTGCCGAGGATGAGTGGATGTTTGGGTTCATCATGCATTGCTCCTCTGCTCAACCTTCCTCCAACTCTCAAGAGTTCGCTGTTCAACGATGCTCCTTGGAACATGGTTCCACCGTCGAACACCACTTGAAGGGATCCCTTCCTCGGATGGTGGAAGCTATGGTGGGGGATGTATCACACCTTCCCTTTTCCACAACGCAGTTCTTGCTGAGGAACTTGTTCGGCGTAGGCCTTACTGATGAGTTTATTCATGTAACCTGCATACTCCTGGTGTAAATGCTTATTGTTAAGAAATCTTTTTCTCAACCCCTGAATCCTTTGTTTAGCCACAGCAAAGTTATTGGGCAGATAGACCTCTTGGTTCCTGAAGGGCAACTTCAAACAATATTTCCCATCCTGAAGTACTGATGAGCGCTCCATGGTTTCCAGAAACTTGAGATCTTCTCTGGACATTTCCTCTTCCTCCGCCTTTTCATTGAATTCGTGATTGTACTGATTGGTCAGCATTTTTTCCAGTTTGCACACAGTTATCCTGTTCACCGTAGCAGAGGAAATCTCTGCCCCTAAAGCACCACTATTTCCATTCAGCGGACCATTAACAACCCACCCTAGCACTGTCCTGATGGCGTACGGGCCATTTTCACGGCTGTTAATGACCTCCCAAGGTTCCAACATCTTGGGAGCATCAGTTCCAATCAACAGGTCCACGCTTGCCTTTATGCTTGGGATGTGTACTTGTGACAAATACGGCCAGTCAGTGAGGTCTTCAGGTGTCACCATGTTGTCAGCAGTGACTGGCATGCTCCTCTGAGTTAGAACATCTGGTAAAGTATAAAATTCATCACTGTCCAGACCAGATATCTCCAAACCACTCAAGGTGTACGCTGGAACAATCGCTTCCTGCCCCATTGTCTGTAGCAAGAAGTTGGTTCTTTTGCCTGTAATATTCAGCTTCTGCATTAGATGTTCTGAGCAGAATGTGGCTGAACTACCAGGATCCAGGAAGGCATACGTTTGAACAATGTGATTTCCCTTTGCAGATTTCACCTTTACAGGGAGAATCGATAGTCCACAACGGTCCTTACCGGCCCCTGTATATCCACATGTCTTCACTGAAGTTGGCTGGTCATTAGGTGGTTCCTTTAACTGTTCCAAAGCTGGTATTTGTCCTTTGATATGAAGCACAGTAGGATGAGTTTTACCACATTCTTTGCAAGACAAGCGCCTTTCGCAGTCCCGGCTCATGTGACCAACACACAAGCATGCAAAGCAAACTCTCTGTTCCTTCAGAAAGTCAAGCTTTTCCTTGTGCTTCATTCCCTTGAACTGCTTGCACTCCTCCAATGAGTGATTATGGGCACAGCACAGGCATCCAGCCTTTTCGGCCTTCCCTGTATCTGCTGTTGGTTCCATAGCTTCCTCAGGCCAGTCCATAGAGGTTACTGCGGTGGCAACAATATTTACCGTCCCTCTGTTGCTGGGTTGGGATTTACACCTGTCGTAAGTCCTTGTCCCAGTAACACCGGTTGATGGGTCCTGTATGTCACCAAACAGAGGGTCAGAAAGAATTCTGACACGACGCTCAATGAATGTGACCAGATCCATAAAGTGAGCTCTGTGGTTAGCTGTCTCTACAATGCCATGAGCTGTGGTCCTCCATTGATCCCTCATTTTGAATGGCAACTTTGCTATGATGGCTCTCATGTGTACAGGCATATCCAGTTCCTGCATGTACTGGAGCTCCTCCATGACATTGCAGCAGCCACGCAAGAATAAAGCATACGCTTGAAGTGCCTTGCCATCCTCAGATTTTATCGTTTGCCATGCCAATGCCTTTTCCATGTATGCAGCTGCAATTTTATACTGATTTCCAAAATGTTCCTGTAGAAGTCCTTTAGCCACTGCATAGCCACGCTCCGGAGCCATATGCTGGCAGCTGCGCACCAGCTCTCTCGGCTGTCCTCCTGTAAATTGTTCCAAGTAATATAAACAATCTGCTCTTCCAGCCCTTTCCTCTACTCCTTGTTCAAAGGCTTTGATAAAGGCTCTGTACTGGAGAGGGTCCCCATCAAATGTGGGAATTTGTCGTGGTGGCAGAGATGATGAACGCTGCTGGTGCACCAGAGCTGCTGTTATGTCATTTTGCCTGTGCATGATGGCAAGTATGTCTCCAGGTGGATTTAGATTGATTTGATGATGGTTTGTAGAATGCTTTTCTTCCTCCTTTAACTGGGCCGTCGTCAATTGGTACTGGAGCTGATGCGTTCCCAGTATATTCTTATCCTGCTGTTGTTCACTGGGACTGCATTGAGGTTGCGAAGTAACTTTAAACCATTGCTCAATTTCCTTTGGTCGCACATCCGTTGATCGTGGTTTATCAGGTGGTAACGGCCAGTCTGTCAAGTCATTTTGTGTCTTTGCTTTTCCCTCCAGTTTGTATTCCTTTGCCAAAGGGTTTAAGCAGTTGACAGATTCCCCTTTCCTTTTTCCCCGTTCAAAATAGGAAGCCATGCCATCTGAAGGTCCTTGAGAACAACTTTTAAAATCAGAGGCCTGATATACTGCCAACATAGCATTGGAAGCAGCTAGTTTGGCTTCCAAATCAAGCTGCTCTCTTTTCCTCCTCAGCTGTTGCTCCTGCTCCTCCAAAGCATGTATTTCTTTTAAAGCTGATGCGCGAGCGATAAGTGCGGCTCTACTTGCCTCCACCCTTATCCGTGCAGAGGACGTGGTACCGGATTTACCACTTGTATTACTCCTTTGACTTGAGTGTTTACTACCAACATTAGAAACACTGTCATTTGGATTAATACCATCCTCAACATTACCATTTTCATACAGAGTACCTTCATTGAATGAAACCCACAGTTTTGTACCAGCAATACATTCATCATTAGACAGCATTTTTTCTTTAAACCATGTTACATGTTTTTCCCTCTCATCACAAGGCAGAAAACCCAACAGAGATTCATGCATGCATTTTGCTTCATCACACACCTTAATCAGTCCTCCAAGAGCATTTGATACCTGTGTTTTATCATCCCCAGACAATAAATATTGTATTGATTTTCTTATGGTGTTTGCTTTATTTAGCTTAGCTTTTCTACTATTTTGCAACGTTTCTAATTTGTTAGCAAGCGCCTTTGCAGTGCGCTTAACTACACGTTTTTGCGTTTCAACACCACCAGACATAGAGCTGGGTTTACCCTCAATTAACACAGCAGTCCCGGTAGTATAGTCCAACACCGCCTCGCGGTTCTCCATGATAGAATGTCAAAATGCAAAGTCTATTGTTCTTGTCCGCACGCTTCGGCAACCAAGCGTTGGGTTTATGTCCAGTTGTGTGTGCACACAATGTAAATGGCTAAAAACAGAGTAGCGCTACGCATACCTCTCTGTGCGTTGGGAGCCGTGCGATGATCCGGTGGTCCGATGCTCCACGGCCGCGTTAGCATTAGCTCCGTAGCTCCGTCCTCCAACCTTGCCAGAGACCCGAACAGCTCCGAGCATCCCTCCTCGTGCTGGAATCCTCCACGGCCGCGTCCCGAACGTGCCGATGTTTTCCAAAACAACGATCCACCTTTGGAGCCAGGTTTTTGACTAATGTTAAAGAAGCCCAGACCTGTTCTGTAGGCCACTGAGGTGTCGTTCCCTCCGGAATGACCTGGTTGACGCGCTAGCGTGGGGCGTCTAGATTAGCTTTGACATACATATTCACTGACCAGTTTGTTTGATGAAAGCTTGTTTATTTTCCTTTGTTTCCACCGACATAAACACACCAGTTCGGGAAACTGTAACGCATAAAGCGGTCAAAAACCGTTTGCCCTTCCGGGGTCAAACACCTGCCAACACCAGTGAGTTACCAAAATATATAGACAGAGCACAGGACAATAATATAGCGCCACCCAATGTATACCCGGAGAATAACACCACATTTGGCTCCTACAGCTGGTTTATGGTGAATGCAAATGTAATTAGCTGACTTTTCACAAAGTCACAAGCACTTTTATATTAACCTTAGCTGACCCTCCAACCCTCTCCATCCTTAGGTTTATAAAACAATAATTATTTATACAGCACTTCTAAAAAGTACTCAGGTAATTAGAAATTATGAAAATACCAATAAACAAAGGCACCAAATAAACATAAAAATATAATAAGCATTAAATTAAGAAAAGAAAAATAATCATTACATAATAAAAAAAAGTCTGTTATAAAGTTTATCAGGTTGTTTTGCTAAATGTCTTTAAATTATCCTTTCAGAGATATATTTTCACTTGGTCGGCCTCTACATTAACAAGGCAAATTTAATTTGTTGTGCTTTAATAAAGTAAAGTTTGTACATACTTATACTTTATTTTAATGCTTTAATTTGTATCTTACGTTAAGGTTCTACTTCACTACACTTAAGAGAGAAGATTGTACTTTTTACTCCAGTACATTTATTTGATAGGTAGTTACAAGTTACTTTCAGATTCATTATTTTGAGTACAAATGATAAAATATGATAATTTGTAATAAATTAAACTGCTCAACATTCTATAAAATAGTTAAAACTAGCTCCACAGTGACAGGCTTAAAGAGTATAAAGCTACTTAATACATGACTGCATCAGAAATATTAAACAAAAAATACAATACTGATATACTTTTACTTACATGTTACTTGTATGGTATTTTCTACACTGTTTTAGTACTTTAACTTGATTTAAGAATCTAAATACAACCTCAGAGACTGTTTGTCAGTGCTTTTCCTGCAGTGCATGAGAATAAAAAGCATGTCACTTTATTAATGCACCATAGATTGTGTACATAACCACCACGGCTGTCGTGTACCTGAGGTGTTAAAGGGTCCAGTGATGGTGCCAGTCAGCATGTTTATCTCCGGGACGCTGTCAGCGACAGGCTTTTCAGGTAGCAAAGGGTTAATCTTCGCAGCCTTGTGTCCATGTGCTCTGTAAGCCTCCACCAGACGGGCAAGACCATGATCTGGAAAACAGCAGGCCCCCAAAAAACACACTTCAATGTCAGCCACTGGATGACAGCAACACAACTACCGATACCCTCGAGCTGAATCGACAATAAGCAACTGACAGTTCAAATGGGAATAAGTTATTTTTCACAAGCTGGAATCAAGTGAAGCTGCAGAGTTATACTTTGTACTTATTTGACTTGGTATCTGTCATAAAGTTAAGTTGCTGTTAGTGTAAATTAACCCCATACTGACCTTGGTTGAGTGCTGCGATGCGGTCCTTCTGGGACTTGAGGTGTCTCTCCTTCTCTTTGGGTCGGTATCCGAAGACACCTTTCTCGGTGTGATAACAGCCAGCGACCACCTGCCGAGCGACAGCCGGTGGCAGTCTACTCAGCGACTTTCTCAGGAAAAGTACAGCCGACATTGTTTTTTTTTAAAGTTGGAATTAAAGCTATACTTCTTGTGAGGACACACCAACGGCTACAGGACGGCGGCCATACTTATCTACGACGTTATGGGAGGAGACGCCGCACTGGAAGCTGATTGGCTGAGGTCCTCACAACCCTGTTACGAGAATATCTTCCGCTCTTAGTTTATTTGTAATTATTACTTTTGTCTCATATTTATACAAAACACCTGATTTGTGTTTGTAGGACACGATAATACGTTTTAGGGCAACGGTTCCTTGTGTTCAAGCTCGATAAAAAAATCTCGAGGTACCTGAAGTAGCCCCCGTTACGTAGCGCAACAAGTGTCAAGGAACATGATCGGTGCTGCGTTCAGGGGATCCTTGTAAATTCCAGAATGCACATTTGAAAGTTGATAAATAGGATTTCACGTGATTTTGTTATGAAATCGACCCGTCTGTATTTTTCTATACATTGCTTTGTGTAGATGTTAATTGCTCTACAATCAGCGGTACGTTTATATAGCATACAGGGGACGAATTCAAGTGAGGATCATATGTTATGGCCTTCACAGTCTCCAGGTCTCAACTCAATGTCACACTTATGAAAGATTTTGGAGCAATGTGATAGTAAGCTTTCCACCAGACTCCTAGAGACAGAGCTGTACACCAGCTGCAGATTTACCCTCCAATATATATTTTTAATTTCATGATCAAACATTTGGCTTCTAATTTTCCATATTATATGTCGGTCCTTTCCCAAACATCCTGTGTCAACACAACAGTCTACGTTCAATTAGCGAGGAAGGTGATCTCTTCCAGTAATTTCTTCCAAATGTGTGTTTTGATAATTGAGTTCAGGGAAACGTCATCATAGTCCCATGTGGACAATTCAAGCTAGAACATATTCATATTATTATAAATGTCTTTCACACTCTGGCTGGCTGCCACTTCTGGACCCATGTTGTTGGTAAAGCAGAACATGTTTCAGCTATCCTAAACCCTAAATCAGGTTTTGTTATTAATCGCCCAAAACAAAAAAGCTTCTATATTAAAGCTTCTGTTTTATATCAGTTTAAAAGAGGAAACTGTAGAGTAGAAGAAGCAGAAAGGCTAGTTTCTCCACCCACACCACCGTCATCAGACCATGATGCAAGGCAGCAGGACAAGTTGTGTCCTGGTGGAATAGGCGAGGCTCTCTTTGTCCCAACAGAAAAACCTTTATTATACCAGCTTATACGGAGAGTACTACGCTGCTAAAGCTATCATTCTCTCAACAGAGTAAAAAATACATTTTCAAGGAGGTGTGGGCACTCAGAAAACCAAAACGATCAGGAAAATAATGAAGATTTTCTTGGTATACTGTTTGGTTTTTGAAGCTTTTCTTTGAAGTAGGGCTGCAACTAATAGTAATTTTATTACTTATTATTAGTCAGATGGTTATTTGTTTGTCATTTCGTATATATAAAATAGACAAAAACATCCACAACTTGCAGAGCTCTAGGTGACTTCTTGAAATTGCTTGTTTTGTCCGACCAACAGTCTGAAATCCTAATACATAGTGTAAATGTATCGTCACTATATAACAGAGAGGTGAAGCAAATACTCACATTAGAAAAGTTGGGACCAACAATTGTTTTGGGATATTTGCTGTCAGGGTTGCACAAAATGATTATTTCCACTATTGATTATAATAGTTTGGTCTATAAAAAACATCTAAGACCAGAAATATATTTTTTCATGATATGGAAGATGGAGAAAAGCTTAAAATCCTCACATTTGAGGGGCTGGAAGTATTTAAATAATCATTAATCTATTATCAAAATGATCGCCAATTAGATTCTGGTGACTAAAAACTCCAACTAATCATTTCACATTTATCTAAACTCAAGGTGTTCACAACTATTAGCTCAGCTACATATTGACAGGATATATTAGTTTACACCTGTAGATGTACAAGCGACCCAAGTTAAAGTAGAAAGAAGTTTTATAATTGAAACCCAGAATAATCACCACTAACACTGAGAAATAAGCAAAGAGAAGCACAACGAAGAGAAACAAGTTAGCGAGACATGACACACTGGGGGAGGGAGGGGGGTGGTTTGTAAAATGTCTTTACAACACTGGACAAGCACAACACACAAAGACACACAGTCCATATTAGGGGAAATGGTTTAATTTGGAGACAGAGGCAAAGAAACACACCACACATGAACAAACATTGACCAAAAAAGAACACAGAGTCTTTCAGCTATGCACTCCGCTAATGGGGGGAAAAAAAACAGAAAACTCTACACAGGTAAAAAGCAAGGCTCAAACTAAACACATAGTTAACTCTTCAACTAAGACAATTAACCACACAAGTTGTTGAAATCCTGATGACCATTAAACTATGTGGACAGCACAAATACTAACATGAAACTTACCACGATTTAGAGGATCCCTTCCCCCCCTCCCTCCCCTCCCACCCCCAGAAACTGAAGATTAACGAAGTGAGGAACACGTAGAGATCTAAATCAGGCATCTTTTAGAGAGTAGAGAGAAAAAACAAAAAACTAAAAAAAAAATTGCTTGACGCCACCAAGAGGCCAAACTGGAGATCGGGTCACGGCGAGGCCACATAGAGAGGCCAGACAATTTTTTTTTTTTCCAATATAGATTTTTTTTTCTTTAATTTCCAATATAAAAAGCTTCACTGGTACAAAATACATATGAACAACCAGTTGTAGAAATTGGAAAGCCTGTGTATGCGTTTTTTTTTTTCTTTTTCATATCCCACCCAGTTTAAAAAAAAAATTATATTGACTGAACAGAAGAAGAAAAACAAAACTACTGTATGTATAATACAGATCACATCAAGATGCACCCACTTTGGCTTTCATCAAGATAAAACATCTATTAACTTATTGGTGGAACGTGAACAAAGTCCTACCGATCACACAAGAAAATAACACAGGAAAAAGATTTGTTTTCCTCTTTTCTTTTGGATCAAGACAATATCTATAGAGATGCAAAGTTACCACACTTGTCAAAAAAAAGAAATAGCACTTCAGAATATGAACACAACAGAACAAAGAAAGTGATTGTTAGAGCTTGAACGGGATTTGTGATGGAAGCCCCTGAAGTGAGTCAAGTTCCGGTTCGGACTGCTGTGGACTGTACATTGTGCTTTTTTTATTCATTCACAGTAACACTTCACCATACACGGCATATACCAACCACACATCTGCAATCATTTCAGTGTTTGACACACAGTTTTAGCATTTAAGGGATCTTATTATCAAGGCAAGCAAGTTGTTTTCTTTTTAAACTCGAGTTTTAGCTTTTTGTTTTTAACTTTATTGGATTTCAAAACAGACCCCCCCCCCCCCCCCCGACACACGTGGTCACCGATCGTTTGTGGCGTTGCATTACATTAGAAAGAGGTTTACCGTCAAATGTGTGGGGAAGTTTATTATTTATCTACAGGTTCTTTTAACCAACTGTTTAAATGAGAGTACATCACAACACACATTTACCAATAACTCAACACAGTGCGTGTGTGTGTGTGTGTTTGTGGGGTGGGGGGGAGATACATGAGCAGGTGACAAGAGCTTTCATGACACTGGCATAAATAGACAAAAAAAAAAAGGCGAACTGCAGCAATCTCTAAACCAAGGCCTGATAAGGATGTGTAGGCAGTTTCTAGACGTATATATGGCACTTTGAATATTGTATTGCATTTGGATAGAAAAAACACACTGTAAAAAGCACATGCCCATATTAAAAAGTGAAGTCAGTGGTACCTTGTAAATTTGGGGATTATATCACACTCGACACTCTGCTGTGATTAGCTCCCACATTTGTGCTTGACATTTCCTTACAAAACGACAACACTTTCCTTCGAGCACTGATTCAAATTTGGTACCTCTTTATAGATTTTTTTTTTTTTTTTTTTTGGAATATTTATGTATTTTGAGAAAAGAAACAAAAAGAAAATAAAGGTCAAATGGTGATAATTGTGCATTTTGTGTCGTAATCCTGTGTGGGCGTCTAGTTTCACACACAAAAAAAGCCCCTGAGTTTGACAACTCTTCAGCGCCATCAGGTACGCAGCTTTAGGGAACCCTTCTTTGGGGGTGAAGTGGTTGTTATTTTTACCAGGGTTGTCTCGACAACTAGTAGTACAGCAGACAAAATAACACCCTGGTAAAAAAAGAAAAGTGTAAACCTTTGTGCTGAAAAATGGAATGTATTTGTAAACCAACACGTTTTGTGGTTGACTTGGTAGTATTGATGTGCTTCGCATCGTGAAACAAGATACTAGAAATCAATTAAAAAGAACTATCAGCCAAAAACTAAAATAGAAAAAAGCAAGTGTGTGTGTGTCTATAAAAATGTGCAGAGACCGCCAGGTCATGTGTTGTATCCAAGTGATCTCTACTTCAGGGGCTCCCACATATGCAACCACAGAAAAGTGTTTTGTGTCGCTCTGTGTGTCTGTGTGTGTGTGTGTGTGTGTGTGTGTGTGTAAAGAAAACTAAGTTATATTACAGGAAAAATTGTGTGAATTCAAAAAAACACAGAGTTTGACACATGGGCACTTTAACAACAAATTCTAACAAAAAGACATTGTCTGGCATCTGTATGATTACAGACATTGTAAATCATCGTTCAACATGAGGCATCCAAACTAAACCGAAGAGAAACATCCATTAATTAAATTAATTATTAATGACAAATTCACAGAAAGTCAACCAGACGTACCATGGAAGTTGAACACTAATTTTTTCTTTAACGCAGGAGAAATAAGTCTACATACTGTGACCCTTCACAAAAAAAAAAGTACTTTTTTTTAATCCCCAGAAGTTGAAATTACAATTAATGTAGAGGATCTTTTTTTACTTAAAGTGTTTTTAATTTACTAGAAATGACCTCAAACGGTCACGCTGATCAAACTGATTTTTAGTCCTCTTTAAAAATGTAATACACTGAAGACCCCCCCGACACAGATGACATTACAACATAATCTACAAAAAACCCAAAGTTTTGCCTGGGTTCTGTTAGTTAAACTTCTATAGATTCAATGGTATAAAATATAGGTAATCTAAGTGTGCATTTAAACCACAGATTGTCTATTTGTGAATCAGTTCTAAAAAAGTTGACTCATGTAGGTAGCCATTTCTCTAAACAGAGCAAATGTACCTTTTATTGTGCCATCAATAGTTCAAAAAAAGAAAAAAGGTAAATACACTGGATATTTATTTTTAAATCAAAAAAAATATTTTTTAAATAGCCTTGGTGTAAATCGTCACACTGCCCGCAAAATGTAGAGACCATTACAGAGCACTGAGGGGTTTAATGTCAGACTTTCA
Organism: Pholis gunnellus; assembly: GCF_910591455.1. Lineage (NCBI taxonomy): Eukaryota > Metazoa > Chordata > Actinopteri > Perciformes > Pholidae > Pholis > Pholis gunnellus. The sequence goes on along the minus strand of NC_136533.1, from coordinate 8,757,505 downwards.
AAAGTGTTGGAAAGTGGTCTGTAGCATTTTCTTTTGTTTTTTTAAGAAGCCAACATATTGCTAATGGCACCAAATAGCACAGCTGTGTGCCAATCCCTGTATTCAACTTTCAAGTGAACTTTACTGAGAGAGGTAAAAAGGAAAAAAAACAAAGCTAAATTAAAAATAAGAAATCCCACAGGTTTTTAAAACATTCGCAAAAAAAAAGAAAAAAAGTCTCTTAAATGAATTCAACGCAGGTAAGTTTTCACATTGATTTGCTTGACCTCTCTCCCACCTGTCACATATCTATACAGAAACAAACTGAACAAAATGAATATACATGCAGAGAAATCAGGTTGAGCTAAGGTCAAGGGTCAGTGGGTGGCCAGGTATTGGTCAGGCGAGCTTAGAGAGACATCACAGACAATGGTGGGATGATGAGGCCAGGAGTTTGGCTTGGCTTTCAACATCATGAAGACATGCTAGGGCTAATGATGAGCAAACAGGCATGGAGATTTGTTCTAAAAAAGGAACAAAAACACAAAAGGAAGAGCAAGAGAGAGAGAGAGAGGGAGGGAGAGGGAGGGAGAGAGAGAAGACAAAGAGGAGAGAAGAGAAAGTTAGGGGCACAGCACAAGAATCGTTTAGCCATGAGGCACAAAAACCAACAAAAACAATGCCAATCACCACATACAGTAAGGACAGTGCGGTAAACAACCCTGCCCCACCCCCCGCCCGACACACAAAAACAATACACAGATTTAAGGAAGTGACACCAGGACGTATGGCAGAGACTCCGACATGCACTAACTGTATACTTGGCACCCAAAGAGATCCATCTAGAGCCAGTCCCCCCTTAGTGGGAGACCTGGAGGATGGATGGAATGACTGGAAGAGGTTGTTAATAGAGCAAAGAGAGGTAGCCTAGCTCAACATGGCTTAGATAATGATGGAGAGAGAGAGTGGGGGGGGACGGGACGGAGGAGGGAAAGACGTTCACATTAAGAATGGAAAAAGGAAGGAGACGTAAAAAAGCCAAACACAGGTTGAAGCTCTAGCTTCAGCCCCTTCCAACACAACTACTGATCCTTAGTCAACCTGTCGAGCTTGACCTGAAGGCAATGAAATGGCATGGAAACACACCTGACGCTCTCCACTAATTACAGTGACACAAAGTACCTCCAGCGAACACCGACTCCAGTGATAAGTCATAAATAATCATATACATTAAAATACTTAAGCCGACTCAAATTACATGATAAAACCGCAGGAATGGAGTACAGTAAAACGTGGAAAGATCATTGCAACCATTTCTTTTTTTTAGGAATAGAGCAAGTCTCCCTCCAGTGGTGGGCTCCTTGCCCCCTTGCCCCACCGAGTCTCTGGCTGGAGGGTGAACTTACCCTAGCAGTGTTAGCATTAGAGCTGGGGCGGGGGGGTGGGGGTGGGGGGGAAGGGGGAGGCCCCGGGGCTAGGATCAGTAGGGTTTGCTGTCGTTCTTGGAGCGCTTCAGCTGAACCTTCAGCCTCTTCATGCCGATCTGGAAACCATTCATGGCCTGGATAGCAGCTTGGGCAGACACGGGATTGTCATAGCTGACGAACCCTGAGAACAGAAACGTTACGACACATTATAGACGGACACTGTAGCATATTAACAAAATGCAAGGGCATCACAGGTTATTCCTGGGTATTTTTTGGTCGAGAGGACAATTACTGGAAAAAGGAAAAACATTTACAATTAATATTTAAGATTGTGGCCAGAAAATATGATTTAATTTAATAATTCAAAAACAGTATTTAGGGTTACTTAATACAAGTTAACCAACTCTAACAATATTTCAAGATCATTTTGAGATGCATATTTTTTGACAGTTCTTGCTCAATAGTAAATAAAATATAAACAAATGCATAAAATAAATTGATAACTATTTTGAAAAGCTGGTTATGTCATCCATCAAGTAAATAAATTCTGATACGGCTTCTTCAATATGCGATGACCAGCTGGTGTTGCATCGGTTACATAATTGTAAATTGATTGGTTCATATATCAAATCCCACTCATTTCACGTTAAATACATTAAGAAATAAATACTTTTATAGTTTAAACATTAGTGAAAACAATCCTTTAATCTGTAGTCAACTAAACAAAAGCCAAAAATAAAAGTAACTAATTAAAACAGAACATATTTCTGTGTTGACTTTCATGTTTTTACATAATACTAGAATATAAAAATGGTGGCATATTTCAAAGCATCAAAACCTCAATGAAAAGATTAAACCAATTATGTTGCACAATCAAACTCAAAACGGACTTATGTCACAGGTTTGAATTGTACTGCAGACAACAGGAGGACCAAGTTTATTAGAGAGAGAATCAACTTGTTCTTGATGTTTGCTCGCTGTAGATCATGACTGGATCAGCTTCACTTAAATGGGAGGCCAGGTGGCACCATGACAAACCGATACCCACAATATCCACCCATCAGTTATAATAAAGAGGGCCTCAGAGACCAGCGGTGCCAGCACACTTACCAAAGCACTTGCTCAGATTGGTCTGTTTGTCAATGAAGACTTTGGCAGAGACCACGTTTCCAAAAGGCATAAACATCTGCAGGAGATCCTGGTCGCCGAACTCCTGGGGCAGGTGGTAGATGAACAGGTTGGCGCCCTCTGGCCCTACTCCATTCGGTAAGAAAACCAAACACTCACGTTAGACAGGCATTAAGAGGCACATGCGGACACAAATAGTTAAACGTGATAGTTAAAAGAGGTGATGCTCACCTTCCTTCTGCCCTCCAGCGATGCTCTGCTGCAGCAGAGACTGGCCGTAGAGGGAGGGCAGGGCGGAGGCTGCGTACTGCTGCATCCCTGAGTAGGCCTGGGTCAGAGCATCCATGGAGCTGGCTGCTGACCCGTTGGCCATGGAGGCTCCCAGGCCTCCATTCATGGCCCCCATACCTCCCATACCTCCCATTCCTGTCATACCTGCCATTCCTGTCATACCTGCCATACCTGCCAAACACAAACAAATGGATTGGGTTTTTATCTCTTAACACATTTTGCAACTTGCAGAATTGTTTTTTTGAGGAATCAAATGTATTGGCCACCAGGGGGCAGAAAAACTAACTTTTACAAAAAAGCCTTTTGTTTGTCAAGTCTGCCTCACTTCATTATTTTATATAATAAAATACAGTCCAGTACAACAGCTCTGCATCATACTCTACACCGTTAGTTCAACTATCTTTGTATTACTGAGGTTGTAGTTGGTGTTGCTGTACTGGACTGATTTTTATTGAAATGTCTTTCTAATATTCTTCCTCCCTCAATGTTTGAAAATTCGGCAAAACGATGAAAAACACCTCTCAGTATGATGAAGTCCAGTTCAACACCACTGCAAACTTAAACCTCACTTATAAACATATAGATAAATAATAACAAATCTAACATTATTGTCCATGTAAAGAATCCAAATCAGTGAGCTTTAAAAAAAAAGGTAAATCTATCTTAAAAAAGGACATCCTTACCACTAACACTGTTGGTAAGAGCGTTGAGGTTGAGGCCCATAGAACTCCCAGTGAGACCCTGCAGGGTGCCCAGAGATGCCAAGGTGTTCATGGCACTGCTGGTCGCTGATGAACCCACTGTTGAACGACACAATTAAAACAAGAATGACATACGGGTGACTACCTCATGCTCAACAACACCTTGTGTCACTCTACACGTTTGGCCTCTTTGCCACAAATTGTTTCGGTTATGAGCGGATGACACAGCACTGAGGGGGGCAGTTAGAAATCTGTCCTTAACGAAGAGAGGTCATTACTGCAGCAGCAATATGTAAAACTCAGACAGACGGAGCCAATGTATATTTACACAGATTAAAAAGGGGAAATGGGGCTCTCATAACATTTTATCTGTGGCTGATTAACTCCCATAAAATAAATGAGGAATGGCTGAGGGCCGTTAGGCAAATAGCGGATGAGGGAGGTTTGCAGAGCAGTTGGTTGATACGGTCAAAGCAGTAGGAGGGCTAACCGTGGACAACATTTAGGTTCATCTCAGGGGGGGGAGGGGTTTCTATTTACACTTAGATTTAAATGTAATGTGTGAAGATGAACTACATGGGGGAATTTAGCAAAAAGGTCAAAAACCCAGCAAGCAAAACCGCATAAACAAGCACTCTGACTGAAATAAAACAACCATGAACACAGGGAGCGTAACACTTTATATACAGTGCATGCACATACTACAGCTCGTGTCGGTGTTTAATTACTTGGACTAGCCAGGGCTCCCAGGGCTGCGCTGTTTGCAGACAGAGCACTGGTGGAGGTCGGGCTGCCAGAACTCTGGGCTGCAGCCGCAGCAGCAGCTAATGTGGCCAAGTTCTGCAGCTGAAGGGGGTTCACACCTGCTGCGAGAACGAAGACACAGTGGTGATTATCAAAGACTTCCAAAGTTATGCTAAAGCTCTCTCAGAAAGCCTTTCAGAAACGTCTCGGAGGGAACAAACCTCTCCAGATTGCAAGCGTAGAGAAAACATCTCTGCAGTTTAAAATGGGATATGATTTCGGGACAATGTCATCAATTAAAAATAACATTTTTCTTTAAGCCTCCTCTATTGTACACTGCTGGGATACATCAGCGCATTATTATAACCAATCTTAATGCTGTTCAAGTTAACATCTAACCAATCCTCAGAAATGTATCTTTCATCACATATAAAAAGAAAACACAGCTTTAAACAGAGAGGTCTGTGTCGTTTGTTAATTTGATGTGCTGTGTAATTACAGCGCTGGTTATTAACGTGCCACTGATCTGAGAGTTGAAACCATGTGGGCGTCAGGCACAAAGTCACAAGGTTGTTGACATGAAAAGTGTCGGCTTGTTCATTTATAGAGGATGACTCACGACCAGTGGTCAGAACATCAGAGGGTGAACTCACCTCCTAGCCTCTGCATGTTGTTGAAGCTGCCTTGGTTACTGGTGGATGTGGCCTGCTGGAGCAACTGTTGAGGACAAAGAAAGAAAGAATGAATTCAAAAATCAACATGGGACACAATCAGGTCTCAATGTATCAACAGTAGAATCAAAATGTGTTTGTTTGGATGCATTTTCATAGCAACATTGTCAGTTCAAGTCTTGACTTTATACAGTAGATGTGAGCACAAGGATTGCATGTTGTAATCTTGGTTTCCCTAAACTCATCACCCAACATGTGATGCATAGTTTGGTTATTGAGTCACATCCAAGTATGTCTCAGTTAGACCGGATCGCAAATCTGACTGCAATCAGACTTTGTCTCAATGTTTGTAGTTTTACTACGAGAAACAAACAGCTCGGGTGTTCTTGATTTGGAGACAATGAGCATGTGACTTATTAAAGATGGAGAGAGTTCAAATAAACGTCACGCATCATATAATTTGGGGTACAACGCGTGCACAGTTAAATCTGGTTCACTAGCTGGTGCGCCAACAACTTCAGTCAGGCCGATCGCAACCGAAGAGCACCTGAGCAGACTCCACCCCTTTACTTCTAGAGCCGTCTGATGTAACCCTACAACATCGCAGCTACAGTAATACGCTTGTGTCGCACCGCATCGCTCAAGACCGGGTCCTGGTCTTCATTCAGTAGCCTTGCCTCAAACCAGACTAACACGCCCGTGTCTCTCATCAAGAACAAAAATTGTGAAGCTACATATTCATCTTCTGAGGCGCAGGGAATGTGTAAACCTGTGTGATGTGCATTCTGCACACGTTTTGTATCATTAGCTCTTTGATGAGGTCATCTTTTTGAGAACTTAGAAACCATTTTCAACAATTTTTGCAAAGGTTTGCTGCCCATATTGTAGACAAAATGGCCGCTGCATTTCCATCCACAACATTCACTGTTTAATAGAATTATATTGTCAGGTGACAGCGTTTGTTAGACTCCATCTACACAAATTAAATACAAACTTGACATGTACAGCCATGTGTAAACGTGTTCCTTTATATTCCCAGGAGCTTCTGTTTCTTTCTACACCTGCACAGCAAGTGAAGTGGGCCCATATGTTAAACATATGGTTCAACTATTAATACATGTTGGAACCCAAACTGTGCCATATGATGACACAGGAGTAATTGTGCGGCTCTGTGGGGTTGCGTGTTTGGACAAACACTTACTGCCAGGTACTGCGGTGAGAGGGTCCCCAGGCCGGCCAGGTTTCCCCAGGTGGAGGCGCTGTTGAGCTGCTGAATCTGCTGCACGAGCTGCTGCTGCAGGCGCCGCTGCTCCTTATCTCTCTGTGTGTCGGCGAACTTCACCACCAAAGGTGAGGAACAGCCCTGAAGCAGTGAAGAGGTCAGAGTCGTTAGACCCGTTCGGAAGCACGCTGAACAATCCAGAGTTTATTAATCAACGCAAGAACACAGTCGTTGCAAGGGCTTTCTCAAAAAAACGGGGGTATCGTCTATGCCTCAAGATCTGTTTTTAATGCCCGTTGCATTCGTATCAAAGCTAGCACACAGAGGACGTCTGCCATGCAGAGCTGAGGCAGGCCACATTCCAAAAGACGGAGCACAGGACAATGCTGCACACAGTCAATTTGTTTTAGCACTACGAGGAACTAAATTGAGTCCACAGACAAGCAGACAACAGATGGGGACAACACTTAAAAAAAAAAACAAGACATTCAAACGAGGATATGTCAGCACACCTTAACAAGGAAAATGCATTACAATACGTACAATCTCACAAACAAGACAGTCTCATACGATTTAGTCAGACGTATGGGCACGAGGCATGCGGTGCTAAAGTATTTTGAGAGTTGAGAGCCACACAGGGAACAGGCTGGACAGTCTGCACCAGCAGCACCTCCCGTGGCAGCTGGGAATCGGGGAGGTTGTGCTATGCGGGGAAATAGGTGGCAGTTTAAATCTGGCTTCTGATTAGACTTTGTCTGCTGCTTCACTGGGGAGGCTCTGACCTGCTAGCTGTCAAATTACTGCTGCTCCACTTCCACAAAGATACCATTGGCTACATGATGACATGGACCTAGTTTTTTGAAGAACTCTGACAGGAATAGCTGCTCCAGTCTGGGTACATTCTGTGTTAACCTATATTTGAGGGTGGGAGGTCTTTTCCCTGTGGTCCAAAATATATAATCATAATTATGGCAGACTGGCAGGGCTCTAATGATCAGGATCAATAAATGGGATACATACAGCCCAAAAGTAGAGATGACAGCATTTCTCAGCAGCTATGTGAGGGGCGAGTTATATTCAATTATTTTGCAGACAACAATGTAATTTTGTAATTAGCAAGAGCAGTTTTGGAAATGACTCCTGCTCTGTGATGATTGAAGGCCATCTGCTTGGACAGGTTCTTCATCTTTCCAACACAAGGGGGCAGCAGAATGTATGGGGGGGGAATGAAAAATAGGTGCTAAGGGGTACAGTACCTCCATAGTCTGAGAGTGATGCATGGTTTTGATTGCATTCGTTGCCATTGCCCTGGTAGAAAATGTGACAAACGCACAGCCTGTAGGGGGGGGGGAACAATAGGAGAGGGAAGGGGGGAGGGAGGGAGGGACAAGAAGAAACAAAACAAGACAAAAGGTTTGGACAACTCGTTATGAACCCCAAAAAAACACATTACAGTACAGAGAATGGCAACTCCCAAGCACACAGAACCACCCTCACTGGTTAGCACACGGAGAAAGAACACAACAAGGAGAACAGTAACACGTGTCACATGAGCACAGTGATCGACGGGTTAAACTGCCACCCAGAGAGGCTCCACTATGTGGTGAAACGGTGACTATAAAACACAGAAAATGCACAAATAAATACACACAGAAAGGATTTGATCACGTGTGAAATCCGCAACAAAAGGGTATTTTAAGGTCCATTTCAAATATGTGGTCTCATTGCGTAAAATGACTGAATTAAAATAAAGAGATTCACAGAAAACCGTCTCTGCTGCGACGGTTTCTTTCCGCACACATCGACACACTCGTGCCGCTCGCTGTCCGAGGCTTTTAAGCGAGCAGAGAGCTCCGTGTAGGAGATGCGACAACAAGCTAATTCCGGCCTTTGTAGAGTGTGATGAAGGAGGCGGTTAAAAGAGGAGCCGAGCCGCCTGCCAGCTGAGCCCACGAAAAAAGAAAAAAAAAACACCGGCAGCCAGCGGTTGCCAAGGCGACGGGGCCATTGTGCCGGACGGCGAGTGCGGCGGCCCGTTTCGCTGCGAGATGTGGAGGCCGAGAGCAACGGCGATGGAACGGAATAGCCCTTGATTTTGGGGGGTTTAAATGAGGAAGTAGGGAGGGGCCTGAGTGAATACTCGCTGAGGATATGAAAGCACACCTACCTCGGCTCTGACCGTCTGGACCCCGGAGGATTCGGCACTCTTCCATTTGTCCGAAAGACAGCATCATCATTCTGATCTCGTTCTCGCCGTATTTCTTTGAAATCATTCCGATGAAGAGTTTTCTGTCTTCTACCGCTGCAGATGGATTAAAAAGGAAAGAGAGGAAAGCTATTCAGACAAACAATTAGGAGACGCTCTGAAAAGCTGCAGTTACACCAGGCGTTAAATCGTGCACTTCAAGCTCTCTCCTCGTCATGCTGCCATATTTTCCACGTCTCACTTAAGGTGCCAGCCTCGCTGTACAGATCTCTGCAACTTGCAGCTTTGTTTTTCCTCGGTGTCTACTTCGAAACAGACGACTGTATCATCCATTTGCGCTCTCCTCCAGATCCTCTGTACCTGCTCCACTCTTCTCCCCTTGGTGCCTTTAAAGCCCTTAATCCTCCGAACCCCTGACACTATACAGAAATTGTGTATTGCTGCACATTTCCTGAACTAAGTCCTCCCCTCTGGCCTTCATTTCGGCATTAAACAGAGTCACAATCCAGCCCCCCTGCCCTCTTTTAAAATCTTAAACTCCAAAAATAAATAAATCCATAAATCTAAATATAGTTTTCCTCAACCGGCTGAGGCGGATGTCACCCTACATTTCACAAGGGCTGTCAACAAATGTTCTAAATCTTAATATATGTGGCTGTCTGCCTTAATGCGCCGCGTGACGGGAGTCACTCAGTGTCACTTTCCTTAATTGAAAATGAAATATAACAAAATTATTCATCAACAACCATAACGATGGCAGAGAACGTGGGACACCGCGTCCCAACGGCGAGCGCTACGTTTCGCCACGTACCCGTCAGCTGAGCGCACGATATCAGACCGGAGACTTAACCACCGAAAAGATGGGCGAGTTGCTCTTGCCATCTTCCTACATTTGTACTTTTTACGGAAAACACATTTTATATTTACTGGAAATAAAATATAACCGACTGCCACCTTATTTAGGTTTAGAGTTCGACGGAAATAAATAGAAACAGAGCATCAGACAAAAGTTCAGGTCAAACCAGCGTGCTACGTTGCATCGCGGCTCGTTAGGACACCGTGTCACGGACATAATGAGCAACAATAGATGTTTGAATAGTTTTGAACCCATTTGTTTTTTTAGAACAAATATTCAAACTTTTGACAGCCCCACATTTCACATGAATCCACTCACCACTCGTTTTCTCACTGTCAGCGGGTTTCATCTGGATAGGATGATGCATCTGGGGAAAAAAAATAAAAAAGGGTAGATGAGTGGTTAATACAAGTCTCACATCTTCACACTCATCCACTCAGCATTCATCGCTCTTGATGTGTTCTCTCGCTCAAAACACCATCATCCCTCGCAACTGCTAGATTGAGGAAGGTGTGTCTACGAGTCGATGGCGGGGATCAAACCCTCCAGCATCTCTCTGTACCGAGAGATTCTTCCTCTCAATGTCGCTCATCTTCATTAGAACAATATCACCGAGATGGTTGACAAGCAAGCTCTGTACTCCTTTCAAATGTACAGTGAAATGTAGTTATTTTTAATTATGAATATATCACATACAAAAAGAACAAGGTGTGGCAAATGAAGATGAAGCGGTGTGTTCATGTGAGAAACTGCTCGGGGATCTGTCACTTCCTACCACTTAATGAACACATTTGTGCACGGCGACTCACAGAACTTCAAAGGGAAATGTATTTTTAGCTCATTTTACCTGCCACGTGACGTGAAAGGGAAGAAATAAATCTCTCCGTGAGATGCCCGAGCAGGCTGTACTTATGAAAAACTGGTGGGTTTGTTTTTGACAAGCGCTAAAGAGAAGCAGACAGATGGCCCGCTCAGTGTGGGTACAAGCGAGCGTCACTGACCAAGAGAGAGGGAGGCACACGAGGGAGAGAAAACAGGAACAGAAACAAGCTCGTCCAATGTCACACAAACCAAACTCACCCGTAGTCTCCGCCAGTAACGGTGGGATCGGGGACTGGGATGCCAGAGCTGTAAGTCTACTCAGCCGACTACACTCATCGATCAACACAGTTCAATATTTACCTGTAACCTCACAGACAGCTGCTCCATTCCCAACAGACTGCTATTGATTTAAATCGACAGCTGGAGTTGTTTGTTATCGATGTAATTGATTGGAAGGGAGTCATTTAAAATGGTGTATAGGCGGGGCGGATTTTTCGAGGTTTAACAAGCAGCTACAGTTATTCCAGTTGACTGGGCTTTAATCTCCAGATAAATCAGCCAATGAATTAAGAAACCACACTCTCTCTCACACCAGGCTCCATTGTTAGAAAAAAATAATAAAAAAAGACTCCAACACGACTCCTTTTATACCTCCAACTCTGGGAAATAAAAATGTAGATGTGCATCAATGATTCATGCAGACAAGCATTAATAATCTTTTCCACTTTGTGGGGATTGGGTCCTGTGCCTCAGCGAATAACCTGCTGCCCGGTCAAGCACAACGTTACCTGATACTTGCATATGTAGTGTGTGTGTGTGTGTGTAAGGGTCAGCTGGCTTATCAATTTAGTGTGTTGAGATTCAGGGCCGAGTTATTTTTCAGGCCAGACAGGCGTTCAGTGAGCCGAGAGCTCATTATTGGCCAGCATACTGCATCGGGGATGCAGCGCGGCTCAAGCAGCTAAAAGCAGCCCATACTGTGCTTACTCACCCCACTTAAAGTCTTTATGTTGTGCAGTGCATTCTGGGCCTCCAGCGCCGCTTTTCTTGTATAAAAAGTAACAAAACAGCATCCTGCAGAGAGAGAAACCGGGACAAACAAAGGGGCGGGGGTAAGGAGACAAAAAAAAACGGCATTAAAAACGCAGCACATACAGACGATTAATGCAATCCCACTACTGCTGCGGAGCAAGTGGCTAAACAGACGAGTGTGTGTTGTCTGTACGTCACATGTTAGAAACACGTGACAGGATATTCTTAGCGCCGACTGTTAGATGGTGCACACAGCTCCCACAGCGAGGACACTGGAGTGATGAGATAGTTGAAGGCTGTTGTGTGACACGGCCATAGAGATGACCACAGGGTTAGATCGCTGTCAGGAGGAGCAGGTCAACACGGTAGCCACACATCGGAGCGCCATATTACATAAGGAGCCGATCGCAGACAAAACAGACATACAGGAGGCATGAAAACGGCACAAAGAGACAAGAGGGAGCCGGAGTGAGGCGCGAGGAAGAGGAAAGCTGGGAGGAGAGAGGAGTTGGGGGAGGGGGGGATGAAGAAAAGAAGAGCGGGGGAGGGAGAAAAAAAAAATAAAAAGCCTCTCATCCTTCCGTCCCAGCAGACCGCCAGTGGCGTTCCAGCCTGTCAGTTTCACTGGGCTGGGGAAGTGGAGCACTGCAGCGTCTCTGACCTACATAGTGTGTATTATGCTGTTACTGGAGCTCGCAGGCCGCGGGGAGGGCTGTTGAACTCTAATATGCATCGAGCTGCTCTCTTCTCTCTCTCTCTCTCTCTCTTCCCTCTCTCACAACCGGCTGAGCTCTCTCCCTTTCTCTGCTGCTTAGCCCTGCCTCCAAATTTATTGGAGCTAAATAAACCATCCAAGAGAGGCGTGATTGTTATCAGATGATTTTTTCATGACCTGCAGTAGATGCGACCTAAAAAAAAACAGGCAAATCTGATGGCTCTTCGATAGATCCGTGGCAAAGTAAACAAGCAAAATGGAAGTGGGATTACAGCAATTTCTGCAGACAAAAGCGAGATTGATAACATAGGAAGGGGGTGGAGGGAGTATTATCTGCCATGCAAATAAACAAACTAGATATCATCAGGCCGTCGTGCTTTGATAATACTACCTCCCACTTCTCCCAGTAGGAGTAGGACTACTGGGAGAGGAGAATGGAATAGATGGGCGTGCCGCTGCAACATATTCACCTCACACAGGCCGAATGAGCCAAAGGCCGCTGTGATCAGGCTAGATTATCTATTAGAATACATTAACATCGCATTAACATGTCAATAGGCCATCACAGCTGACACTCCACATATAAACAGGGGAGAAAAGAAGGGGGGCTTTGAACTCTTCAGCCTCCCAATGAACTGCACACTGTTTGTTGCCTTTATTTCTATATACGAACAGAATAATAAGCATCCTTCTGCTATACCTTTGAACACACTCAAAGGGAGGAGTATTTGGTCACATTAGATGCGTGTGTGTATAAAAGATCATGTGAACCAAGTGCTGTCCTGGTCACATGGTGTGTTCCTGACACACTAAATGCTGCTTTGAATCAAATAGCCACAGTAAAGTCAGGAGCCCTGGGAACTTTACAGAGATCTAAATTTGGAGGTTAACCTTTAGCAAATTCCATAAAGATTAAGCAAATTACACTGCTGGTCAATTAAAAGGCGTCCGATATATTTGCACAGACAACACAGAGTCGTCATGTTATAATTTACTGCTGCACGGCAAGATGTCCATCTCCAAGTAACAGCGTTGTTTTCAGCATGCCTTTCACTAAATGGATAATATCACTGATTCACTTAGCTGAACAGCCAGGCAACACTCTGACTGGCGCCACCAACAATTTTACAGACTCAATCAGCGGAACAGCAGCTTACGAAGGGTTGAACAATGCCGATACCACCTCGAAAACTACCAGCGACGGCTGGCCTGTGAGAGTGTGGTCCAGCTTGGTGTGTCAGGAC